>NC_056738.1:458818454-459118454 GCF_019279795.1 Protopterus annectens
GCCATCTACCTTATCAGCAATGCATGCAACAATAACTCATAAGTCCAACTAACTTATCAGCAATACATGCAACAATAAGTCATAAGCCCAGCTACCTTATCAGCAACGCATGCAACAAAAAGTCCTAAGTCCAGCTACCTTATCAGCAATGCTTGCAACAATAAGTCATAAGTCCAGCTACCTTATCAGCAATGCATGGAACAATAAGTCATAAGTCCAGCTACCTTATCAGCAATGCATGCTGAAATTTCTGACTGCACAATATTATGTATATAGTACATGTGGCACACATTCAGGGTATTGCTGCAGCTATCTTGAGCATTTACAGGAATTTCCAGGCAGTAAATTTGAGTATTTATCTTCATTCTCAGAAAAAAAAATCTTGCCACAGCTTATGCAGGCTTTTTTTTCTGTCAAGCCCTGAGAGAAATGCCACCACAAAATCAGGTTGTCAGGGATGATGGGGTTATGAGTGACCGAGGCCTCTGCTAAGCCACATTGAGACTTGCCGCAGAATGCTAAATCATGTCATTAATTATAAGTAAAGTTCAGACAGTGTGGTACCTAACAGTGAACTTCTGAGCAATTTTATGGACCCTTTATTTATGTTTGTGTATTTCTTTTCAGTGGTTGGGGCATTCCTACTAGTTCCTTTGTGGAAACTCTCATTTTATTAACTCCAGTACATTTCTGGATGGTACGTCTCCATGACTTTTATGTGATTTTCCTTGAAAATATGTTGTTAAGTAGAGAACAGCAGCAGCAGGACTGTAACCTGTGTGCACATGTTTAGCAATTTCAGGACATTAAAAAAAATATTTTTCGTTTGCCTTACTATATGTTGTTTTACAATAATCATATAATTGGTCTGTGTTTTCTACCCTGCAACTGATAAACTTATTATTAGAGTCCCAAAGTCTTGCATTCTGCAATGGTATTTAATATGACATAGCAACATCATAAAACTTCTATAGCTTTTGTTAAGAACATGAATCAGCATTTCTCTTTGTCAGCAGCAGAACACATAACGGATCACACTATGCTGTTAATCATCCAATTTCGATGTAAGAGTTAGGGAAGATGATAATTAAGATTTTGTGATTAAAAGAGAAAAAAAGAGATTTGCCACTACATCTCCCTTGAGAGGATAGTTCCTGGCAAGATAACAATAGTATGTCATAATATGCATTATAAAATAATTGATGATACTGTGTCCTGCAAAGAAAATAGCTATACATACTATAAAGCAATATGCCTATTAATTGCCTTGTGGCATATTGTAGCAGTATATATCAAGCATTGCTTGCCTTCAAATTCCTCACAACATGAATTGTATATAGCGTGTGTGTGTGTGTGTGTTTGTGTGTGCGCGTGTGTGTGCGTGTGTGCGTGTGTGCGAGTGTGCGTGTGCGCGTGTGTGCGTGTGTGTGTGAGTGTGTATATACGTGTGTGTGTGTGTGTGTGTGTGTGTGTGTATACGCGCGCGCACAGTGGATCTGTATATACAACACATTAATTACAATTAGTATGGGCCCTTAAGAGATGCATATTTCTGTAGTGAACATTTGAACACTGTACTTAAAATCATGCTGTTTATTTAATTTGTCCTTTACTATTTGAATATCCTGTCCATTCACTTGTTCTATTGATTCTTTTCTTCCCTCAATCCAGACTGGCCTAAGCTGCTGAATGTAGGGTCTGAGAGACAAGCAGTGGTAGTCTGTAATCCATAGCATCTCTGAATTTTAATTTGTTTGAACAAAAAAGGAGTGAACCTAGAAATTCAGGTTAATCCTGTCTATGCACAGAATAAAGGCACAGGTTACTACAGTTTACAGCACATATCATTTTTCAGAAGAAGAAAGGTATTGGTCTGATGTGATGAGGCAAGAGTTTTAGAGTTACTGCAGGCATAGGGAGAATCTTCTATTTATCCTCCATTTTGTTAATGATTGCACAAGGTCCACTGAGTTTACTGATGCTTATTTTACAGAGCTGAAGAACTGAGTCACAGTCTGAGAATTTGGTGAGCTATGCGATTTATTTGTAAGAGAGAAGTGAATTGAGTGTATTGTCAGAAATTATAGAATGAGGGACAAATCATTGAGTGAATCAGATTTAGAATTAAAGTGAATGAGGAATGCAGACTGAATAAAATCACTTCATCCCAGGGTAAAAAAGTTCACAGCAGAGTTTCATTCTGTAAAGTTCACACAGGATAGAAACTCTTAAAACAATCAAAATAGCATAAAATAAAATGATTCACAAGCCCTTGTTAAAGGATAAGGGTGAGAAGAAGGAGAGATGTGACTTGAACAAGTAGTGCATGAGATGTGCCTGCACTACTAGTCATATCTTGTGACTGATTGGATATGTATAGCTGTGAAAAAAAATAAATCACTTTGCTAAACTGTGCAAAATGAAAATAATTTTCAATCGGAAGTTTGGATGTATTTGATCAAAGTACTGAAACTTAATTGTTTGCAGGCACACTTTTGCTGAGAACATGCATAGAGCAGATAATGTGCAAGAATAAAAGTACAAAAAAAGAACATTCAGAGAATCATTTGTAAATCTGAGAATCAAAGCTCAAAATTAATAATCAAAGTGTGAAGTTTAGACCGGACAGTTGTTTACAATGCAATGTGACTATATCCTCCAGTGTTTAAGGTACTGGTTTTGAATGACAGTACACTGAATCTATTGATGTTTAATTGCTTACTTATTTCAGATGTCATGTAAAAACTGCTGGATCAGAAAGTGCTTACATGTGAATATAAGAAGACAAAATAGAGGATTCATTTGCAGATATTTGACAAATCAGATGCACATTTGATATTACATTATTTGACTTGCACAAATATAGCATTATGAAAATAATTCACAATATGAATGGTTAGTTAGAGTGTTGTTAGCTGTTTATTCATACCAAACAAACATCTGGTACCTTGGCATATCACCTTCAAAGATAATTAACATGATGCACCAACATATTTTTATACCAAGTGAACCACTGGAAACACCTCATCATTATGCAATTAAATAATTATATAATTATATACATTTAAATATTAAAGGGACTATTCAAATAATCCTGCTACACATCAAATATATCAACAATATGAAATTGTCAAGATGTCATGACAACATTTATACAGTCATAATATTTGCCTCCAAATTTAGACCCCTAGGGTATAAAGTACCATAGTTTAAAATTAATCTGCTTTCCAAGCTATGTAGCCTATACTTAAGATCACCAGCTCTAATAGTATAAGGGCTGGCAAGTACACTAAAAAAGAATGTATTATTATTATTACCCCCATGAAACCTGCAAAAATGTTCCCCCACTGGACTATTAAAATTCTGATTTCTGATGACTCCCAAATGTTCTAGAATTCAAACTTTTACTGCCCTCTTAGTTTGACCAATGTACCACTTGGTTGGGTTGCATCCACAACCTATTATATACACAATTCTGCATGAATTGCAAGAAAATCTGTTGCTGTTTTCAAATTTCTTGCCATTAATTAAAGTGCCTGACAGATTTTTTACAAACTTACAAACCTTACATCTCCCACAAATATACATGCCTACCATAGTAGATTCATTATTCCAAAGTGGTCTATTAAGCAGTTCCCCCGGGAGACCGATTGTCTTGGGCATCCACTCTTTTGTGTACAATGTGGAAATTTTCATAGATTCTGTGTTGAAGGAATATTTATCTAAGATATCTTCTCATGTGAAAAATACCCAGGATCTATGTAAGGTTATTTCTAACATTAAGTGGCAGGATGACTACTATTGGGCTACAGTAGATGTCAGTTCCTTATATACATCCATACAGCACAAATATGGTCTGGAAGTAGTCCAGGATGTGATGGGTGAATGCCCAAAGGCAGCTATTGTCATTAGATTATTGGGGTTCTGTTTAACTCACAACTATTTTAAGTGTAACAACAGGATATATTTACAGAAGAAAGGTACAGCAATGGGTGAGTCATATGCATCCAGTTATGCATGGGCTTTTTTGAAAAATTGTTCATGTATAATACTAACATCTTTAAATTTCTAGTCTCCCACCAGGACACAAGTGCTCTTCAGCAATTACATTCTGCTTGCCGAGCACACTCAAGCAAATCTGCAGTCTGCGGCTACCACTCCACTCATACAGTATAAGAAGGAATCAGTACTGCAAACTAAACAAGGATATACATTTTGGGCCTCAAGAGCAGGAGCACACTCAACCAAATCTGCAGTCTGCGGCTACCACTCCACCCATACAGTATAAGAAGGAATCAGTACTACAAACTAAACAAGGATATACATTTTGGGCTTCAAGAGCAGGAGCACACTCAAGCAAATCTGCAGTCTGCAGCTACCACTCCTCCCATAAAGTATAAGAAGGAATCAGTACTGCAAACTAAACAAGGATATATGTTTTGGGCCTCAAGAGCAGGAGCACACTCAAGCAAATCTGCAGTCTGCGGCTACCACTCCACCCATACAGTATAAGAAGGAATCAGTACTGCAAACTAAAGGATATACATTTTGGGACTCAAGAGCAGGGTCAGTCCACCCAGGCATTCTACTTGTATGTTTTATGAGAGTGAAGCTAGTACATTAGCAGTATTTCTTAGTAGTTCTCAGCTTGCTAATAAAACTGACTGTTGTAGCCTTGTGTGTCCCCCCCGCCCACTAGTACAGTAATCCTAACTGGCCAATAGACAGTATACATTTAATTCACATCCCTGTGACTAAATTAACCTTCGAGTAACCCTCTCAGTGCTTTCTGCCTTAGTTTGTATCACTTGGATGCCCACCTGTTTATTTGCATCTCTATACATTCTCCTTCATTGCTAATGTATCTCCCTACTCTAATCTGTGCAGAAACTGCTTACTAATCAGCAAGTCAATGTGAAGACACACTCCCAGCCTCAGAACTAAACACATATGCTCTCATTCCTACTACAAAAAAACACAATACTTTCTCACACTCCTCACCAAACTCCATCTGTATAACCATTTTAACTCCAGGCTCACCATAAGTGGGGATATCCACCCCAATCCAGGCCCAAATCCATCCTGTCCAACACAAACTGCTCCAACACAAATGTCAGAACATAACACCCCCACTTTCTTCATCCCTGGGCAAATCAACAACAGCAGCAAAACCAACCATCTTTTAATGCTAAATATTAATATTAGAAGTATCAAAAATAAAATACCTGAACTCCAGGCCACAATAGCACACTACTCCCCAGACATAGTTGCTTTAACAGAAACCTGGCTAAATAAAAACATAGCTAACTCAGAAGTTCTCCCTACCGGCTACAATATCATTAGACAAGACAGACCACTTCGTAAAGGGGGTGGAACTGCCTTACTGTACAAGTCCAACTTAACTGTCTGTCAATTACCAAACTCCTACCCTTCCCGCAATAATTGGGACATACTTATCTCACAACTTCAACTTCACCCTAAAAAGGTCATCAGCACAATTGTGATCTATATTCCACCTGGTAATACACCTGCTAGCCTTGAAGACTTCTTATCCTGGTGTTTTTCCACATACTCACAAGAAACCCTTATTCTGGGGGACTTCAGCCTTGATTGGTTCACGTGTATATCAGAACCACCAAGTAATCTAATAAATCTCCATGGCTACTAGCAGCTAGTCCAAATTCCAACTAGATGTGATAAAAAATCTAAAAGGGAATCCATCCTTGACTAGGTCCTAACTAACAACCCCACATTGTACCCTCACACAGGCAGTCTCTCAGACACTTTAAGTGACCACAACATATTATACTTTATATGTAGTAGAACAAGCATATGCAAAACCACTAACTGTATATTCACTAGAAACACAAAACAATTCTCCCCTGAGGTCCTCAACACTTTACTCTGCAACTGTGCCTGGACCCCCCTAAAAACCCTCCCACTTGACCAGGCTGTAGCATATTTCAACAAAACATTTCTACAATACCTAGACACTGTTGCTCCATTGCACAAAATCAAGGTGAGAACCTCTACAAGCCCCTGGCTCAGTAAAGAAACCAAACAAATCCTCATGTTCAAAGACACTGCCTGGCTTTACTATCAAAAAAACAAAGAAACACAAAGCCTAACTAAGTACCAAGAACTGTGCAACTGTGCAAAAAAATGCATTAGGCTGGACAAAAAATCCTACTGCACAAAATTACAAACTAAATACCAACACAACTCACAAAAATTTTGGAAAAATGTAAACCAGCTACTAAAATCCACCCCATTAGCCTGACAAGCCTGGTCTGCAAGGCCATGGAACGTATCATCATGGGACTTATAAACAAAGACATTGATAATCTCCAAACTCTGGATTCCACCCAGTTCGGGTTTGTAAAAGGCAGATCATGTCTCCTAAACCTGATAGACTTCTTTGAAGCAGTCACCAAAGCCATAGACAAGGGTAAGGTGGTTCACACAGCCTATCTAGATCTTGCCAAGGCTTTCACCACCATCCCCCACTCTGGAATTATAGATAAACTCACTAAACTAGGTATAAATCCCTATGTCACAAGATGGGTTGCCAACTGGCTCACTGACAGAACCCACACTGTGAAAGTAGCAGACTTCAAATCCAACTTCAGACCAGTGACAAGTGGAGTACCACAGGGCTCAGTCCTGGGTCCTCTCCTGTTTGGTATCTACTTCTCTGAAGTACAGGCTAACACAGAAGGTCTTTGGCTAATGAAGTACGCAGATGACTGCAAACTAGGAGCCATAATCGAAACTCTTAACGATGTGGACATCCTACAAAAGGGCCTCACTGAGACAGATGCCTGGTGTCAAAGCCATGGCCTCAAGCTCAATGCCAAAAAGTACATTGTCATCCCCTTTGGTAAAAACTCTGTATCCATGAACTACAACATAGGTTAACATAGTTAACCTTCGGCTAGACTAACAGTCATCACACATGACTCTCCTACTTCTCCTTACTATCCTAAATCCTCTCCCTTTTTTAGATAAATTATAAAGAACAACATATGTTCTAACTTTGAATGTAAAATATACTTCACTGTTATTCAAATTGTTTTTTTGTTACCTATGTTTGGAGCTTTTCTCCCCGGGCCTCCGCTGAAAATGGACATGTATCCAGTCGGATCCTCCCGGTCAACAAATGTAAAATAAAATAAAAATAAAATAAATAAAATAAAATAAAATAGGTGGTAGTATACTTAACACCGAAAGTGTGATAAGAGACCTTGGGACACAGGTGGACAGTAGTCTCTCCTTTGATAATCACATCGCCACAGTAGTCAGGAAATCCTTCTACGTGGCACACCTTATCACAAAAAGTTTCTCATCCAGAAAAAAAGAGGTCTTTGTTCCCCTGTACTCATTAGACCCATTATAGAGTACAATGCCCCTTTTGGTATTTACCTCACAAGACATCTACAACAACTGAAAAGGCTGCAGAAATACCTCACAAAGAGGATTACTGGCCTCAAACAGATGCCCTATGCAGACCGTCTCAAAAAACTCCAGCTTTACTCCGTCGCATATCACCTACTCAGAGGTGATCTCTGCCTAACATACAAAGCTATGTCAAACCCAGAGCTGTTGGACATGCTCCACTTAAAGAAATCCCAATCCCTCCGAGATACATGCTCTAGGGACCTAGACCTTGTCACCAAAATAAACAGAACATGCCAGAGGGATAGATTCCTGTCCCAGAGACTTCCCATACTCTGGAATAAACTAGCTATCTATATCAAACAAAGCTCCTCATTAGCACTCTTCAATAAAAATCTTGATGATTGGATGGGAAATAGGAAATTCACCCCGGGGATCACCTCTGTGGCTCTGATCGACAGTGGCACAGGAAAATAATTTTCTGGGGTGGCAAAAGCCAGGGTACCTTTTTGGCTGGGCTTGTATAGACCCCAGGGCTGATAGCCTAGTACCTACCTATGAACCTATGAACCCAAAAGGCTACCCTCAAACCAACCACCCCTGACACTAAAGTTCCCATCGAAACACAATTCAACTCCCACTTTGTGAACTCAATTCTATCCTTAGTATCACAGGACAGTTCCTCCCTCACTACCCCCCCAACACAAATAACATTAATACAAGCTTTACCCTCAAAACAGTTTCTACCACTTCAATCAAAAGCATGCTCTCCAAACTAAAAACTTCATCAACAGCAGCCGACCTACTCCCCAGCTATTTCTTGAAACTCACAGCAGATGCTATTGCTATCCCAGTCTCCACTCTCATAAACAGATCAATTTTTGAAAACTATGTGCCCAAACTCTGGAAAATATCCTATGTTACACCCATACATAAAGGCGGGACCTCCACTGAACTTAATAACTACAGACCAATTGCTTTACTCTCCCCCTGGCCAAAATCCTAGAAAAATACATCCATACCCAGATGCTAAGCTATCTCCTAGACAGCAACATCCTGTCACCTACTCAGCATGGTTTCAGACCTGCCCATAGTACCACTACAGCCCTCCTCTGCTTCACAAACACAGTAAACCATCTCAAAAATGAAGGCCTACAAGTGTCAACTCTTTTTTTGGATATGTCCAAAGTATTTGACACAGTCTCACACCAAATCCTGCTAAACAAACTAAACCAATATCATCTATCAAATTCCACTCTTACCTGGTTCCAAAGTTACTTTACTGACAGGTACCAAGCTGTGAAATGGGAAAATTCTCTCTCTCCTCAGCTGCCCATAACTATAGGAGTCCCACAGCTTTCTATCTTAGGACCACTACTATTCACAGTCTTCACAAATGACCTCCATACCTCCACACAGCATGCATCTATAATTCAGTATGCAGATGACAATACCTTAATCTGTGCTGCACAAAACATTCCCACCCTCCTGCAAACAACTCAGCTAGCATTCTCTGACATTGAAAACTACCTTACCAAAGCCCAACTTATCCTCAATCCAAAGAAAACTCAGCTTATGATTATAACCAGTTCTAACAAAAACACTAACAGTCAATTCACTATCTACTCCACAAATGCTATAAGCTATTGGGGATAACCATAGACTGCCATCTAAAGTTTGATAGGCATCTCAACTTAACTATTAAAAAATTACATGCCAAACCTGGGATCACTCTACCATATCAAACCATTTCTTACCAACAACACAAGATCAGCCATTGCTCGGTCCCAACTTCTATCCACCCTACTCTATGCATCTCCCATTCTGACTAATTTCAACAAAACTGAACTAAGCAAAATGGAAGCCTGCTATAACAGAATTGCCCTCTTTGCTGCAAATAGCTCATATAGAAATCATCACTGTACTCCTTTCGGACAGCTCCACTGGCTTGAACTGCCCAACCTCCTAACCTACAATCAGCTCTGCCTCTGTCATTCTATCTATTACCTCCCCAATAAGTGTGCTGCCCTCAAAAACCTAGTATATCACTCAGCCAAAAGGCCTCTTAGATCATCAAGCAAACTGCTACTAGAAGTCATCAACAGCTACAATAGCTTTGGAAATGCACTATATAGAAGTTCAGTGGCTAAAAAATGGAACTCTGTCCCTACTAGCATTCAAAACACATCATCCAAAGCCTCCTTTAAAGACCTCATCAGGCAACATCTCAAGCAAGGTTGGCAGTGCCATGATTGCTCCCCAGGTTAGTGAAAGCGGATAACATATACATACTAAATCTAGAGCACTTGATAATAGTTTTCAGTCTTACTCACAAACACTGGCTAATCTAAAATTTGTGTACTGTACCTGTGTACTATGTATGTATTCTACCTATGTTCCAAATTTCAGCTGTACACCACAAATCTATTAATTACCTTTATTTTTAAAATTAATATTTTTTTGTTTGTTCTCTCCACTGTAACTGTTTATGTGCCGCATACCTCTGTAAAAACTCTCTTGTAATTTGTGTGTATAGTGATCATGTCTAAATAACTAAATGTGTCTGTAATTTTTCTTTGTGGAGCTTTTCTCCCCGAGCCTCTTCTGAAAAAGAGCCTTTTCGGCTCAGTCAGACACCCCTGGTTAACAAATGTAAAATAAAAATAAATAAATAACTTTTGGAAGACAAAAGTAATATGCTACAAGAGCTTTATCGATGATCTCTATTTTGTCTGTTAGGGCCAGCCATCAGAGTTTGAAGATTTTATTTCTGAATTAAACACAAACTTTCATGGCCTAATGTTTACTTTGGTCATGGGCAATATCCAGATTCAATTTTTGGATGTTGAATTTTATGTAGGGAAGGACTATACTATTCAGTTTAGACCATTTAGGAAAGCGGCAGCTGTGAACAACTTTTTGTTCGCAGAAAGTATGCACCCCCCCACATTTATTGAATTCACTTCCAGTAGGAGAATTCAGGCGTATTGTCAAGAACACGTCTGATGGAGCATGTAAGGAGTATTTTCTCTTACAGAGTATGGCTGGTTGATACAAAGGGGTTATGATAAGATCTTGTTGGACGAAGCAGTGCACCAGGTATTATGTGGTGAAAAGAGCAATATTAGGAGAAAAGAATATGTAAGCAGTAATCTGAAGACTAACTGTGTAGCCAAAGAGCTATTCGTTGTATCTAAATACTCACCATTTTCTAACATAATGAGGGGTTTGATACAGGAATTATGGCATATTGTGTGTTTAGATCACACAGTCAGTGATTTATTACCAGGGTTAATAAGGTTCTCCTATGGGAGATACCTTAATATGAAGGAACTGCTTAATAGACCAGCTTGGAATAATGAATCTGCTAAGGTAGGCATATATATTTGTGGGAGATGTAAGGTTTGTAAGTTTGTAAAAAATCTGTCAGGAACTTTAATTAATGGCAAGAAATTTGAAACAACAACAGATTTTCTTGCAATTTGTGCAGAGTTGTGTATATAATAGGTTGTGGATGCAACCCAACCAAGTGGTACATTGGTAAAACTAAGAGGGCAGTAAAAGTTCAAATTCTAGAACATTTGGGAGACATCAGAATTGTAATAGTCCAGTGGGAGAACATTTTTGCAGGTTTCATGGGGGTAATAATAATAATACATTCTTTTTTAGTGTACTTGCTAGCCCTTATAACATTAGAGCTGGTGATCTTAAGTATAGGCTACATAGCTTGGAAAGCAGATTAATTTTAAACTATGGTACTTTATACCCTAGGGGTCTAAATTTGGAGGCAAATATTATGACTGTATAAATGTTGTCATGACATCTTTACAATTTCATATTGTTGATATATTTGATGTGTAGCAGGATTATTTGAATAGTCCCTTTAATATATAAATGTATATAATTATTTAATTGGATAATGATGCGGTGTTTCCAATGGTTCACTTGGTATAAAAATATGTTGGTGCATCGTGTTAATTATCCTTGAAGGCGATATGCCGAGGTACCAGATGCTTGTTTGGTACGAATGAACAGCTAACACCATCTGTGGATTGTTTTTTTGTTTTTTATTATACCAGTATTGTTCAGTTTTTGTAGTTAAAGTGTTGATCTGGTAAAGAATGTAGACTGATGGAGATGTCTGGTTGGTCATCAGATTAAATAGCTGGGTTTCAATGTAGTGCAGTTGTCTTTTCCCCCTGCCATGCAGCCATGTTTGCTTTTAATCTTTACTCTAACTTAGGCAACTTTTCTGAGCTTATAAGCACCACTAGTATTTACTAAATTATATTCTTTGATATTCTTTGGGAGGTTATGGGATAAAGTATGAGGATGATGATTTATTTAAAATGCAGCTTGAACTGCCTCACCATTATTCACTCTCAATAACAGAATAGCAAAAAAGACAGCAACTGAAAAGTTCCACAATGAAGGAAGTCATTCATTCTCCAGCAAGTAGCCAGAGCCTTAAATGTGAAGAGATTAAAGCTGTTCTTGAAGATGCACATCTCACCAAAGTTAAATTTCTGTAGGAAATAACAATCTTGAAAACCTTACTAGCTTTCCTTAGCATTGATTTTCCTTACTAAAAAAAAAAAAAAAAAATCACACAGCTGAAATGCGAATGATCTGATGTAGTAGCTATTACTACGTCTGTAGAAAACAGGGTACACAGTACACACACACACTAGCATTCAGGGGAAAATGATGTATGCTACTATTGAAAAGTTAGAACTCAAGCTAGTTTTGGAGTGCAGATTTTGTCAGAATAATCTTCTCATCTTTGGCTCAGCAGAAGAGAGGATAGTATTTATCCTGTTATTTTATTTCTTGACCCTTCAAAGTGAGTTTTATCATATATTAAGAGTGTGTGAATAGGTCACTGTGACTAAAGCCTGCCATCGCAACTCCTCCTTGCACTATGATATGATTTTCCACTTTCTTTCTTAGCAGGAAATGTTGGGTTCAGGTTCATCAATTTCAGCAAGTCATTTAAAGCCTATGCAAGTTGAGGTGTAAAGTGGTCTTTCTCTGTGGCATTAAGTTCAAAGGACAGAACACATGGACATGTGCTCCAAACTGACAGCTAGTTCCCTGAAAGTATCCAGCTACACATCACATGTTGGTTTCCAGTGCTATGCGAGATAAAGAATTGCTTGACTTGCTTATGAAATGCAGGTTCATCAAATATAACTAATAAAAATAATTACTTTTAACTGTATATTTCCAACTTGTTACTGCTACTAACTGTTTGATGCATGTCTCCAGGAATAGTAGGTATTCATTTCTCTTATTGTAAGGATGACATGCAGTTAAATATATTTTCATTTGCTTTATTAAGATCATGATAGCCCTTTTTTATATACTGGCCTTTCAAACAGGCTGTTCATATTTCTTTCAAGGCTGTAGTTTTTACTACATCTCTGCAGTAGAATAGATAGCAAGCATCAGCATTTCAGTTAAGGTTATGCCCTGAATTTGTGCCTGGGGAATGGATCCTACAATCGCTACATCAAAACTATATTTTTCAGACTGTGTACCAGCTATTTGAGCACTTCTGTCTCTTATTATGGGACTTGTTCTGCAACAGTTTTGTTTTAACAAGAACAGACTTCTGTAGTGATGTATCTTTCATAATTTCATAAATGTAGAAAACAGCATTCAGACCCAAAGGTCAACAAGGATTACTGACTCTGCAATATTATGATTTAATTTTGTATCTGTAACTGCCAGTTGTAGTCTTGCCATAAAAACATCTAGCATAATTTATTTCTTCAGTCACTTTGCCACAAAGTGTCTGTATAATAAACCTATCCCACTTTTTTGTATTATTCATTTTGGTACGTATTCTTCAGGGCGCACCACATATTTCTCTTGCCACCTGCTTGGGTTGACAAACAAACAAGCAATGCTTTCAAAGTATCATATCTAAATAACTTGAAGGCTAAACCCAGCTTACTCAGTGATTGTAAAATATAGTGCATTCATTTCATATTTGAAGTCTTTTATTGTGTTGCCGAAATCTGTTAGATGGGGGATTAACTTGGCAAGTATACATTGCACATCCTAAAGCATGGATGTATATGCAAAAAGGAGAATTGTGCTCCAAAGCAGGTTGAGATTGAGATGTGAAAGCCCTATGGGCTGATTAACATCTCTAGTGGCTACTCTCCTATATAATAGTCCAACCTGCGTCATTGCTCATGAGTAGAGCGTGCAAGCATATTCCTTGAACTTTGTGTTGTCTTCACTAAGAATACCTAGATTCTTAAACACATATATGTATTCCAGAGATGTATTAAGTAAGTTATACTATGTCTTCCAGAATGTTTTCCAAAAATATGTACTTAACATTTAGTAGTACTGAATAGTAAACCTACTTTTTGCCCAGTTAATTATACTTGCAATACAATCATGTAATTCACATATGCCATTAGCAGATATGACAATGTTGCCTATTTTATAATCATCTGCATATGGCTAGATACACATCAGAGTATCCTGCGAAAGAGGAAAACACCATCTTAAATAATATTGAGCTCCAGCACAGAACCGTTTGGAATCCCTGTGGTGATGCCCCTTTATTAGACCCTCTGAGAACTATTTAAAAAACACCTGCATATCCATTGCATAATATATGAATTTACACCAAGGGATTTTAATGTTGGTATAATTGCTTGATGTGGAAATGTGTTGAATGCCTTAGATAGGTCCAAATATATGACTACTGCAGATAATCATTGGTCATTAACCAAAATTACAGTCATAAAAATCAATCAGATTAGTTAAAGTCAAAAGTCCAGGTATAAAACCATGTTGTGTGATGTCCATAAATCTGCTGTTGAACTTGTTTACTTAACAAGCATCTTTCAAAGCCTTTTTATAATAGAGATGCTACGCTAAATGGCCTATAATTGGAGAAAGAACTTTTCCCCACTTTTGCAAATTAGAACAAAGAAGTCTTCCTATGGTATAAAAAGTACAGTTGTGTGAGTAAACTTCCATAATAGTAGATACTTGAATATCAATGCTGCAGTAGAGTTAGGTATATGGGTTATATCTTGCCTGTGTCTCTTGTGAGTCAGACAGACTTTTTCCCAGCCTCCCATCCTGTTACTGTTGTATTCTCAAACACCACTGCCTTTCTAGTTGCCTGCCCCTTATGTTAATTTGACTATATATTTCTTTCCCTCTCTCTTTCACTGACTGGTGTGAGTAAGCACAAAACTATCATTCTGTGAAATCGCTCCCCTTCAACTATTTAAATTCATTGACCATCCCACTGTATTCCATAGTACCAGAACACAAAAGTATCCACTCCCTTTCAATCTATCTTGCTCTTTTAAAAATAGTGGCTCTCCACTTAGACAGCTAAAACTTAAGTTACCCTATTTTCATATCTAACTGCGAAGTGCATACTGCAATGTTTAGGATAAATAATTTTTTCATCTTACCTTTAAACATCTATGGCAAGACCATCAGTTATTGGATAGCCCACATTCTGCCTCTCAGTAGTCATCTTGGAATTAGTGCTTCTGTTTTCTCCTGGTGAGAGAAGGAGTGCAGTTACATTATTTCCTGGAGACTGCTGATCACCAGAAAGGTTAATAACTGCTTTATAGGTGACAGCTTGGAATCTGTGCTTATATTCTGGTCTGGGTGAGAGAAGGAGCAGATTGCACTGATTCCTGATGGTTTCTGGTTGGAGAGTGAGTGTCTGTGCTTAATGTCCCTGATTCATCTTGTTGCTATTCAAGGCATCTGCCAGGAAAAGGCTACAAGTCTAAAGACCCTTGCATCATCTGGGACAAGACTTTGGAACACTAAACAGGCTGTGGCCTGCTTCTCATCTTGGGATTGGTGCTAACATTTTGCTTCTGGTGAGAGAAGAAGCAAAGGAGTATTGTATCCCCACAGAGTGAAGCTGTGCAGTAGTCATTTATGTGACTACCCTATTTTCATCATTCTTGACAAGCTAATTCTTTATTTTCAGTAAGTACTGCTTGATTTGTTTCTAACTTCAGAATATCCACCTAAATTCTTTATCCTTAAATTTTCAGGGTCTATGTATTAGTTTCCCCTCAAGTGTTTGGGAGTGCTCTGCATAGACAGCAAACAATAAGACCAGCACTAAGGTGAACTGTCCTTGGAGAACAGACAAGAAGTAAAAAACAGTAAAAACTCCAAAGAAATACGGACATGTAGAGCGTTTAAAATTTTATTAAATCACAGAGCATTTGGGTAAAAAAATTTTCATTATTATATTTTTTATATGTTTTATGAAGACGCTAGAATGTATGTGTATATGCATTTTTTATACATTTTGTATATTGGATGATGAAAAGGGTAGGTTGTGATTAGTTATTGTTTAATTGTTTTATTGGTTAATTAGTGGCTGTGTCAGGTGTTTGTTTAGTAAAAAAAGATAATGGTTTTGAATGGTGAAACACACTGAAGGAGTGTCTTTTACCCAAAAGCTCTGTGAGTTAATAAAATTTTAAATGCTCTGCGTGTCCATATTTCTTTGGAGTTTTTGTTATTTTTTTACTTCTTGTCTGTTCTCCAAGGACGGTTCACCTCAGTGCTAGTCTTATTTTGTTTGCTGTTTTTACATTTTTTTGACCAGCCTTGGGTGCAGAGTGTTGTTTATAAGAATGACACAGCTGATTGGATTATCCTCTAGAGGAAATGTTAATGGACGCTCTCTACATCAGTTACTGCAGGTGAATGTCAACATTCTCTTTGCAGAATTGAACAATTTGCCATCAGAGTGGGTACCTGTTGATAATTCTTTTGATGAATTGTCAACTGTTTTAGAAAAGAAAACTAAGTCATTCAAGAAACTGCAGTGGCAAAGGTTTAGTTTTCTGGCATATTTGGAATATGGTATAGCCCCTAGAGGCTTACGTGCCCTTAAAATGCCTTCTATGGGTAACCTATATCCTGAATTTTGGCAAAATAGCAACATTTGAACTTTATTTATTTATTTTATTTATTTTACATTTGTTAACCGGGCTAGTCCAACTGGATATATTTCCATTTTCAGCAGAGGCCCGGGGAGAAAAGCTCCACAGTAACATTTAAATGTTTATAATGTACAGTTTTGTGAGAAAAAGGAAACATGAAAGTGTAAGACAAACAGTACATGAGAGAACAGTAGTTCCAAAGTCAATACTATCTAAGAAACAATACCATATACAAAGAGAAATATTTACACCAATATAAAAATAATACAATCGTTAGAACTTAAAACTAACTGCTGACTATATGAAGGTGCTTAATCACTACAACATAGAAATAGATTCGCAGGATGAAATTGCCACAGCTGAAAGTAAACTGTTAGATATGCCTTCCTTTGCCGATCATCATGTTAGTTACAATCAAATGTTACAACGGTTTGTTGAATTTGAGAATAAATTGATTAATACTAAAAAGAATAAACTACTTTGTGACCTTAAAGACTTTAGGAATGGGAATACCTTTTCCTGGTTGAAGGGACAAGCAGCAACAGCTGTCAATAGAGGGGAGTTGAATAAGGATTCCTATTAAATGATCGAAGACGCATTCTTTCAAATGCATCTTGATTGAACTTGAAAGCACGAAAAGGCAAAATAACGAAATGGCATATAAGCAAATTCTTTCCCTGGGAAAAAAATCACTTGGCCGCTTACATTACTTTGCCATTTTCTTCACTGTAGTGTGATCTCGGAGTTGGTATATTTAAGTAAGGGGGTGGGGGGCACAGCCCCCACTTTATGTAATGTTTTAAAAGGTTTTTTTTTTGTTTTGTGGAACAGCGATTTTTTTCCCATTTAAACTATCGCTGTTCTAAGCGGTTGAAACTGTAAGATTTTGCTTACATGGGGTCGATAAATCATTGTTCGCTTTTTTTAAACATTCGATGATTTAACATAGACCCGTTGAATAATATGAATGGAACTGCTTCACAGCATTTGAACACTTTTAGATACTTTTACATCAAATAAGATCGGTTCTGGTATTAATAATGCAAGTCAAACAAATTAACAAATGAACATATCATTGTCAATGCGTCAAATTCCTCCAATGGTTTGTTACAGCAATCGAGAGTATCTACGAACTCTATAGAGACTCCCCCCACTTAGCCAAATGTTAGTACAATCCCTTCTACATCAGATGCACTAAGTAATGCTATCCCTTTAGAGGTACTGGAAGTGGTAGCATTCAGGCAGAGAGATTCATTGAGGAGGAGAACACAAGGGAAGGGCAACAAATGAAAGAGATGGCACAGCAAGGGTCCAAAGACAAGGAGTTGTACAGTTTTGCTAAAGGAATAAACAGTGCTTCAGTAGTGAATTTATTGTACTTTTTACTTAACGAAGATTAATTGAAAGTGCTTGGTAAGGATTTACAATTTATACCTGTAGCTAGTGACACTGTTGTGGATGCAGTAATGGACTTGAAGTTATTTGCATGAAACTTAAGCTTAAAATTATTGTACAAAGATAGTGATGCACAAAATGTATCTGTGTGTAAAAAATCGAGTGTTTTTGTTCCCATTAATTGTCCTATAGTGGATGCATTTTACAACATATGTGAGTGTGATATAAGAGAATATTATAATTCTAATGATAAAGTTTTGATAAATGTAAACTTTATAATTTGACTAAGTCTGAACATGAGGCACTTAAAAAACTTGAAAGCAATGAAAGTATTGTTATAAAACAAGCTGATAAAGGGGGAGCTGTGGTTGCTTTAAATAGAGCTGACTACGAAAATACAATGTATGAATTATTAAGTGATGTGACTCCCTTTGAAGAAATAAGGAATGTAGATGTTTCTAAGTTTGTAGCTAGAGTAAATCTGGCAATTTATGAGTTACAAGTTAACTTTGATATCTCATTGGAATTGTTTAACTACCTTACTATTTCATGTCCAAAAATCCCTGCCATATACAGAATACCTAAAATTCATAAAGACCTACACCATCCACCAATGACGCCTATAGTCTCAGGTGGTGGATGGATAACAGAGCCGATATCAATTTATTTACAGAATGTTTTAAGTATTCCTCTTGATAAAGTGACAAGTTATATACAAGATACTAAGGATTTTTTTGAACAAGCTAGATAGTTGGTTCATATATGCACAAATACAGAATGATTTTTTTGTTTGTGACTCTTTATATATGTTCCTTATTTATGGTTATACCTATGGCTTATGGAATAGATGCAGTACGTGATTTTCTATGTACTAATGTGAATATTAGAGGTAGAGATATAGAAACGATATGTGAATTGTTAGTATTAGTACTTGAAAATATTTTTATGTTTCAAGAAGACTATTATCATCAAAAAACAGGAATCGCTATGGGTACACCAATTGCAAATAGCTACGCTAATATTGTAATAGGCGAATGGGAGCAAGAATATATTTTTAATAGTGTGTGTGATTTCAGTAGCAAAATACCTTTTATTTAAACAGTTTGTGGAAGATATATTTCTTGTATGAACGGGTGATGTTACTGAGTTAAACATGTTTGTTGAATATTTGAATAACACTACGAATTTCCTACAATTAATGGCAGAATATTCAAATAATATTAATTATTTAGATATTAAATTAATGAAAGAATATAGTAGGATTAAAACTTCAATTTATAGGAAACCAGTACATGCAAATAGGTACATCCACAGGACCAGTATGCATGCCCCTCATACTTTTAAGAGCATAGTAAAGAGTCAATTTATGAGAGTAAATAGACTTAATACTGAAGAAAAGCTATGTAATGAAAATATGAATGAGATGCTATTAGAATTTAATGCACAAGGTTATGAGAATACTTTATTAGAAAATACTAGAGCTGATATATTACTTAACAGGCATGACCACTGTAAGCCTTATTACTCTGAATCGCAGCATTTGGTTAATAGCATGGGTAGGAATCAAGAGAAACAGTGCTTGAGATATATTACAACATTTAATAGGAGAACTCACGGTATTAAAGATATTAGAAAAAAACTGGGATATTTTGAGATCAGCACCAGAAACAACTAATATGGTAGGTGATATGCCCAATTTCTATTATAAGAAGAGTAGAAATTGATACAGAGATTATATTATAAGGATATGATTGGTAGAACTGAAAAGAAAAAAAAACAATTATCAGTGAAACAAGGCACTGTCACCTGTTCCAAGTGTAAATGTTGTGCTGATATTTTAAAAGATGACACTTTTATACACCCAGTAAATAGCAGGAAAAATATCATTAAATGTTTTGCCACCTGTGATACCATAAATATAGTATATATGGCTAATTGTATAAAGAGCAGTGCATTTTATATTGGCAAAAGTACAAGAAAATTAAAAGAGAGAATTAGTGAGCATAAATCAGAAATTAAGAGAAAAGTACTTAGTAATGCTCAAGGTAGACATATTATATAGAATATCATTGAACATAGATTTAAGTTTCGAGTTTTTGGTATTAAATTTAAAAAAATAGAAGGGGTGGTGATTTAATAATATCTTAGTACTATGTGAACTGGAATGGATTTTAAGACTGAATGCTGAACACTGGCCAGGGTTAAATGCATCTGTCAGTATAAAACCTGTTCTTAGAAAAAAACAAATGATGTTGAAGGCAATTAAGTGTATAATATTAAACATATAAATGTTTTTTTATACATTTTGTATATTGAATGATGAAAAGGGTGGGTTGTGATTAGTTATTGTTTAATTGTTTTATTGGTTAATTAGTGGGTGTGTCAGGTGTTTGTTTAGTATAAAAATATAATGGTTTTAATGGTGATACACACTGAAGAAGGGTCTTTTACCCCAAAGCTCTGTGAGTTAATAACATTTTAAACGCTCTGTGTATCTTTATTTCTTTGGAGTTTTTGCTGTTTTTTAGTGCTCTGCATAGACTCAGACACCTTGAATGACATTTTTCCTATAAAAGCACAAATGAAATTTCTCCAATACCTGGTTGCACACAGGACAACTAGTATGCAGTGACAAGCGCTGTCCCCATAGTTGCAAACCGGATATTCTCACTTCAACTGTCTAATGAATAAAAAAGGGTCTGTTGCCATGGATATGAACTTTCCTACTGTCTCCGTTACCAGCTTGGTGGATATGCGCATCCTGAGGCAATGTAGAAATTGTCTCATGTTTACTGACAATCAGTTAATTCTCAAACAAACTGATATGGTATGTCAGAGATGTTTTTACATAATGTCACTGGAGGCAAAGGTCACACATAAAAGTACTCCTAATGTCAATAAGGTTGTCAGTAGTACACATGCTGCACTCATCACGGACAAGTCAAAGCAGACATATCAACCCACATATGCTGAGGCACTTAATTGTAACCTTCCTAAATGACAAAGATGAAGTGCACATAACAAATACCCTCAGCAGCCCCATATGCGCTCTTTCAAAACAACACCCACATCAACACATAGAGCTATATCTCATGGAGGCTCTACCTCTAAGCCCATAAGGCAAGCCACCACACAATCCAACATTCTAGTCATTGGAGACTTCATCATGAGGCACACTTGTGTCCCTCTCTCCAGGTGGAGTAAGGAGAAAGTTACAGTCAGTTGCTTATCAGGGACTAGGATTTGCCACATTACACAGGCACTCAGGTCATTGGACCACAATTACCAATATGACTCAGTCATAGTCCATGTAGGAGCAAATGACCTCAGACATAACTCCCAAGACTATATGAAGAGAGACATTATGGCACTCTCGGAATATGTGTCTCAGGCAGGTATGAGCCTAGCACTAAGCAGCATTTTACCTTCTCCAAGGATGATGCCACAATATGAACAAAAGATGATTGACTTTAATAATTGGCTTAGTTTCTGGTGTCATTCTAAGTGGGTGCAATATTTGTCAGCATGGAAGGAGATGGTCAACAGACCATGCTGCTTTGCCAGGGATGGTCTGCACCTCTCCCCTCTAGGCTTTTGAATATTAACTAAAAGATTGTCTTCTCCCATATTCTCCCATAGTGCCTTTTTTAGGCAATGCCAAACTGAAAGTACTTCTGACAAAGGAAATCAAAACCAAGAAAATCTAATGGTATTACTGCTCAATGTCTAAACAAAAATCTTCACTCCCTAGAAGCTTTGTTTACCGTAGAGTATACTAATGTCTGTGCGGTCACTGAGTAATGGTTTAAAGCCACGGAGAGCCACCAATAGTGCTATGTTATAATGCCTTCCGCACATTTAGGCCAGCTACTTCACAGGCAGAGACTAAGGGTGGAAGTGTCACTATTTGCATCATAGATAAATATACTTCAAGGCTAGTCAAACAGGGCAATGCACTTGAGCTGCTCCATGTTCAAATCACCATTGCTAAAATCCAATAACACTTCCTTGCAAGCAATTGGTCCCCCTCTATGACCCAGGAAACCCATACCATGTATTTAAACTTATTAAAAACACTAACCATCCAACCCAATAACATATTCATGGATGACTTTAATCACCCAACTATTAACTGGGAATCCTACACATCACCAAATGTACATGCACAGCAATTCCAGGTTTTTGTAGACACAAACTCCCTGGACCAGATAATCAATACACCAACCAGGGGTGCAACCATACTGGATCTGTCCCTCACTAATATGGGAGAGTGCTGCACACCCTCTACTGTAATGCCTTCCCTGGTAAGGTCAGACCACAAAATGGTCTCCTTTGAAGTAAAAATAAAACCTGGAATATCAGGAACTATTCTAAGACTAACCTCCTGCTATTAAGTGAGAACCTGGCAAAATTTCAAGCCCCCATAAACCCTGAGAACACTACTGCCTATGCAGAACTGTTCACAGAAACCCTGTACAAGCATGCATAGACACAGCTGTACCCACCAGGAAGAAATACAGAACTAACTCAAAAAACAAGCCACCCTGGTGGAATCACAAAATCAGTAGGCTGTATAACAAGAGGAAGAAAATCATGGAAAAATTAAGAGGTGCAGCACCCGGCAGGAGCACACTCATAAAACTAAACAAACAACTCAGAGGACAAATAAAGTCTACCAAAGCCAAATTTGAGGTATGTTTGGCCTCCCAGGCTAAGAAAAATAAAAAGCATTCTTTAGCTATGTCTGCAACCTCCAAAGCAATACACAATTGTGTGCAGAGCTCATTGTAAATGGAGCTACCTAATATGAGCCAGAAGATATAGCAAACCTCCTGGCTGATAAATTCAGCTCCAACTTTACCCCTCTCTCCCCATCAACCTTCCCTCAGGAAATATTATCAAATATAACTCCCCTTACTATCACTAGCGAACAGATCCTTAATGCTCTTTCTAAGACCAAGAGGACTACATCAATGGGCCCAGACAATATCCTGGATGTCTTCTAAATAGCATGAAACATGACCTATCAGGGAATCTGGAATTACTATTTAACTGTAGCCTCCAAACAGGTTTCATGCCTCATGAATGGAGAAAGGCAACAGTCATCCCTCTGCACAAAGGTGGGCCATCTACAGACCCTGGAAACTACAGACCCACAATTCTCACTAGTCTTATATGTAAATCCATGGAAAGGATGATCATGGAGATGATCAGGAGAGATATAGTAAACCTCCAGAAACTGGACTCAACCCAGTTTGGTTTCATCAAGGGCAGATCATGCCTACTCAATCTGATGGACTTTTTTGAGAAGGTCACCAAAGAAATGGATGACAGCAAAATTGTTCACACTGCCTACCTTGACCTGGCCAAGACATTTGACACAAAACCCCACTCAGGCATTGTTGACAAACTCAAGAGGTTAAGTACAAACCTGTATTTCACCCGATGATAGCCAAATGGCAAAAGACAAGACCCAGGAAGTTAGAATTGGGGAGTCCACCTCTACAAAGAGGCCAGTCACAAGTGGAGTCCCCTCAAGGATCAGTCCTTGAACTGCTCCTTTTTGGCATTAACTTCTCAGAAGTCAAGGCCAATGTCAGTGGTCACTGGCTGACTAAATTTGCAAATGATTGCAAATTAGGAGCTGTCATTGAATCTCACACTGACACAAATGTTCTCCAGGAAGGGCCGACATAGACAAACAACCCACATCAGAGCCATGGAATAAAACTAAATGCCAAGAAATGCATAATAGTATCCTTTGGGAAGTCATCCATCCCTGGTAACTATCATATTGACATAGTTAGTCTAGTCTAGTCTAGACTTAGAGTTGACCCAGTAGTCAGGGACTTATGGACACACATAGATAGTAATCTAGCCTTTGACCATCATGTGTCTACAGTGGTGAGGAAATCATTCTGTATTGCACAACTTATAAATAAAGGTATAGCATCTAAGTCCAAGGAAGACATCATTCCACTGTATTCAGCATTCATCAGACCTTCATTGAGTGCAATGCCCCCTTTGGTATTTACCTAACCAGGCATACCCAACAATTGGAATGTTCACAGAGGTTCCTCACTAAAAGAATACAGGGCGTAAGTAAAATGTCTTATGCAGACCACCTCAAGGTCCTATGCCTGTATTCTGTCTCTTACAGGCTCTTACAGGCTTTTGAGGGGAGATCTATACCTGGCATATAGGGCATTGTCAGACCCCACTGTGATGGACCTCCTGTACATCCACAAAACAAACAACACCAGAATTACCCATTCTAAAGACTTAAACCTTGCCTGTGATATAAATAGGTCCTGCTGGAGACATAAGTATCCCAGAGACTACCATGTCTATGGAAGAGGCTCCCCATCTATGTGAAGCAGAGTTCTTCCTTAACCCAATTCAAGTGCAGCTTGGACAATTGGATGGGAAACCGGAAATTCATCCCTGGTTGGGCATCTATGTTTCTAATGGACACAAGTAACCTGTAAATGGTTCATCCCCTAAACCCCTGTTTACACTTATCAAGGGTATCAGAACTTGTCAGAGATTTAGGATGCATGGCTAGGCTTAAAAAGGCTTTTGTGGTTGTTAGCCTAGTAAACACCTATGAACCTATATAACAGTCATACAGTTTATAAAGATTCAAGGCACCTTCCATGCACTCAAATCCTAAGACAAATTGAGCTGAGCTGCCTAAAAACACAAGTTTAAGTGCCAAGACCTTTAAAGCTTTCATGCCACCTGAGAGAGGGAGTCTGAGCCCTGAGACGACATAGCTTAGATTGTAAATATATACATATATAAACTCCCTGCAATAACCAAAAAACAGAAATGGGGATGGCGATGGAGTGGCTACTGTAGCATAAATAATTTGAACAGGATTGCGTTGATTGGCTGCTGGCTAGTGGGGGTTGGTTCTTTTGAGATTTTTTTTTAAAGTTGTCTAAGGTTGTATCTTCTGGTATTTAAGCCCTAACTTTGAGAGGATTTCTGTCTATACACACTGAGCAGAGTAGCGGAGGGGCACTGACTATAGCTCTGATCTGAGATATGTAACAATAAGTATCCTGTTTTTTTGGCTTATTTATACTGGTTATTGTTTCTAACAATTTATATATAGCACTTTTTTATTGCGTACTGCATACTTGTTACTGTATTTTATTGCTATTAACTGATCTGCACGGGTAACTGATTTGCTTGCAGTTTAAAGCATTCTGTAGAGTCTCCTTGCACCTTTATCTGTTTAAAAACTTTCATTTTGTGGCTCACTGCTGTCATAAAGATTTCTGTAGTGTTTACTGTCTAAAAGAGTGTAGGCTAATAGCTTTAGTATTGGTGGCTTTGCAGTTGCCCACCCCTACTGTAAATTTGATCTGGGACACTCCTCCTAGTCTAGTGTCATTAGTTCATTCTTAGTTTCTTTCCTTCTGTTCTTCCTTTCTCCTTTTCTTAAAAAAAAAAAAAAAAAAAAAAAATTGCCTGAATCTCCTTGTGTTCTGACTGTGCTTCTCAAACATTTTGGAAGTATAGAGTATATTTTAGTGCATTTATTAAAACTGTATTTGCCTTAATATTGCTACAACTCAAGTGCTCTAGGTTGCACTGCATCTGAATTGTTTGTGTGTTTTAGCTGCTTTTCTGTATATATAGACTTCTCTGTATATGTAGACTAGCTACTTATTCTGCTGTGTTACTGCCTCTTAAATCGTTTTTCAGTTGTGCACTTGCCTTTCTTCAATTAAAAAGTTTTAAATTGCTAATTTTGTGTAGCTTTAATTGCATTTACAGTTTAGGGCTACACACTCAAGTGTGTTAGCCTTTTCTGTATTTATTAACTGTATTATTGCATTGTTTAGCCTGTTTTAACAAAAAAAAAAAACGAAAAAAAAACAATCTTGTTTGCTCGTTTCCCGTCTTTCCTAGCTAGTATAGTGCAGATCCCAGGCTTTGCTTGTCTCAGGACTTATTTTCTGTGTTCAGAGCTATCCAGACCTTGCTATGGTAGAGGGAAGTCCTACTGCTTACCAGTGGGAGTGGTGAGCATTATACTGCCTATCTAACACTAGAGGATAGGTTTCCAGCTCTGAAATTGTAATTGTATTAGCCTTTTTGAGCTGATTTCTATTCATTTAAATTTTCTGGCTTAAAAACGCGTGTGTTTGTGCATTTTTCATATCGTGCAGTACTGTGAGGTTATGGTTAAAGTATTCCAGGTGCCAGAAAGTCTGCTCTTCAAATTTTCCCTTAGAACTTGCTGGTTTCTCAGTAGTATCACTAAAATCTGAACCTCTGTGACTAGCACTTGCTCTAGAACCTGCTGGAAAGCACTAGGAAGCCTTAAACTGATACAGGCACTCAATTCTCCTTGTCAATAAGGAGAAATTAATCGTAGGCACTAAACAGCCTATAACAGTACCTTGCAAAGGTAAGGGAAAACAGCTCTTGTACTTTACAAAAAAAGCACCTAAACAGGCATGTCCAAGAGTCAGCTTCTGGTGATTTCTCCTGTCCAACTGGTGAATCTTGGCATACTGGGGCAATGCAGCAACTGTCTCATGTACACAGACAACCCTCTCCTCCTATCACCCACACTACAACCTGTGAGAGATGCACTTACATAGCCAAACTGGAAGCAAAGCTCTCTTCAGCCAAAATTGTGCTAGACAGTCAAGAAGAGAAGGTTAACACCTGCACTGCACCAAAAGCAACACATAGCCCTTCAAACCCACTCCATCAACACCCACACATAACAACACTAAACCCACATATGTGGAGGCCCTTAACATTAACCTGCCCAAGCAACAAGGACCTCCGAAGCTGAAACAGAAACACCAGTCACAACCAAAGTGACACATAGCTTGTAACACTAGTGTGCCACCCAACAACAGGCTGAACAAGGAGAAAATTACAGTCAGCTGCCTATCGGGTGCCAGGATCCGCCACATAACGCATGCACTCAAGTCATTCCACAACAAGTACAAATACGACTCTGTCATTATCCATGTTGGAGTGAATGACTTGAGACGTACCTCCCTGGACTGCATGAAAACAGACATGGAAGAGCTCTGGGATCATGTGGCACAGGCAGGTATGACCCTAGCCCTGAGTAGCATCCTGCCTTCACCCAGAATGATACCACAGTTTAAGGACAAAATGATTGATTTCAACAACTGGCTAAGCTTCTGGTGTCATTCAAAGGGGATCCAGTATCTGTATGCCTGGGAAGACATGATTGACAAACCATGATGCTTTGCCAGTGATGGTCTGCATCTGTCAGCCATGGGATTCAGGTTACTGGCTAAAGGTCTTGCCACCCCTATAGTGCCTTTTTTTAGGCAAGGTTCAAAGGACAGAACCACCACCGTAACAGATACAAGCATGCAAAATCTGAAGGTAATGCTACTCAATGCTAGAAGTCTAAACCTCAAAATGCACTCTCTCGATGCACTCCTAAAAATGGAGAACATTGATATCTGTGCGATAACTGAGACCTGGTTTAAAGCTCCAGAGAGCACCCCTGCAATACCAGGTTACATCTCTTACCACACTTTTCGGCCACCAAACCAAGACCGAAACACTAAAGGTGGAGGAGTGTCCATATTCACTAAGGATATTCACACCTCCAGGCTAGTTGCCCAACACAATGCATCTGAAATTCTCCAGGTGCAACTAACACTAGGTAAGACTGCAGTCCAAATTGTAGCTTGCTACAGATACCCCACCATGCCCGAAGATTCTCACTACACCTTTCTAAACATACTGGAAAATATTAAGATACAACCAAACACTCTAATACTGGGTGATTTCAACTACCCTGCCATTAACTGGGAAAACTACTCAGGTACCAACACCTTTTTCCAATGGTTCTTGGAATTCATAAATTCCAATGCCCTGGATCAACTAATCCATTGTCCCACCAGGGGCTCCAATATCCTAGACCTGGTCAACATGGGAGATGGATGCTCCACACCAGTGGTCACCCCCTCATTGGTCAGGTCTGCCGATAAGCAAACCACCCTTGACATCCACATCCCACCCCCCACCCCCAGTAAGGAAACCTCCGTAAAAAAACTTCTCCAAAGCCAACTTCATGCTACTCAAGTCAGAATTGACAAACTTCATGACACCCATGCAGACGGGATCTGAAAGTTCAACTGTTGAATCCTACACTAAGGCACTGTATGAGCACATCCACTCGTGCATGAATTGTGCCATCCCAAATAGAACCAAGACACTCTCCTCCAAAAAAAGGAAGCCAATCTGGTGATCCCCTGCCATAAACAAACTATACAACAGAAGGAAGAAACTGTTGCAGAAAAGAGGAAAATCCCAGGATGCAAAACCTCCCTTACCAGCTTCAGTAAGAAGCTGAGATCCCTCATAAAATCCTCCAAAGCTAGTTATGAAAATAAAATTGCCAAAGATTCCAAAGACAACCACAAGGCATTCTATAGTTATGTCAAGAATCTAAATGACAATGCTCAGATCTGCTCTGAGCTACAACAGAATGGCATTAAATATACTGATCCCATGGATATTGCCAATATCCTGGCAGATCGATTTAGTGCCAATTTCACCCCCCTCTCACCCCCTAAAGGGCCCATCTCAATACCAAAAGATTGCCAAATTCCAGTAATCATGGCCACACAGGTAGAAACCACACTCTCCAAAGCTAAGAATACAGCATCCATGGGACCAGATGACATCCTGGGCTGTTTACTACATGAACTATAAAATTAACTGGCACCTCACCTAAGTGTCATGTTTAATCATAGCCTCACCTCAGGCTTCATGCCCACTGAGTGGTGAACAGCTACAGTTATCCCACTCCACAAGGGGGGATCCACCTTGGATCCTGGGAACTACCGTCCCATCAGTCTGACGAGCTTGATATGCAAGGGCATGGAATGCATTAACATGGAACTTATAAACAAAGACATTGGCAACCTTAAAACAATGGACCCCACCCAGTTTGGGTTTGTGAAGGGCTGATCTTGTCTCCTGAACCTGATTGACTTCTTCAAATCAGTCTCCAGAGCTGTGGACAAGGGTAAGGTGGTCCACACAGCCTATCTGGACCTCACCAAGGCCTTCAACACCATCCCACACTCTGGAGTCATAGATAAATTTACTAAGCTGGGTATAAATCCCTATGTCACTCCATGGGTTGCCAAGTGGCTTACTGACAGAACCCAGACTGTAAAAGTAGCCGACTCCAAATCCAGCTCCAGACAGTTGACACGTGGACTACCTCAGGGTTCAGTCCTGGGACCGCTCTTGTTTAGCATCTACTTCTCTGAAGTACAGGCCAACATTAAGGGACTCTGGCTAACAAAGTTTGCAGATGACTGCAAACATGGAGCCACTATTGAATTCGCAAATGATGTGGATATTCTACAAAAGGGCCTTACAGAAACAGATGCTTGGTGTCAGAGCCATGGGCTCAAGCTTAATGCCAAGAAATGTATAGTTATCCCGTTTGGGAAAAACCATGTACCCATAAATTACCACATAGGTGGCAGTACACTAAACACTGAAAGTGTGATGAGAGACTTAGGAATACAGGTGGACAGTGGTCTCACCTTCGATAACCACATTGCCACAACAGTCAGGAAATCCTTCTATGTGGCACACCTCATCACTAAAGGCTTTTCATCCAGAAAAAAGGAGGTTATTTTCCCACTGTACTCATCTCTCATTAGAGTACAACGCTCCATTTGGTATGTACCTCACAAGACATCTGCAATAGCTGGAAAGGGTGCAGAAATACCTCACTAAAAGAAACACAGGCCTAAAGCAGATGCCCTATGCTGACCGTCTAAAAAAAACTCCAGCTATACTCTGTGGCTATACTCTGTGGCATATCATCTACTCAGAGGCAATCTCTGCTTAACATACAAGGCCATGTCAAACCCTGAGCTGTTGGACATGCTCCACTTAAAGAAATCCCAATCCCTCAGAGCCACATGCTCCAAGGATCTAAACCTTGTCATCACAATGAAGAAAACATGCTGGAGGTATAGGTTCCTGACCCAGAGACTCCCCATACTCTGGAATAGATTGCTCATACATGCCAAGCAGAGCGCTTACTTGGCCCTCTTCAAAAGGAACCTTGACGATTGGATGGGAGATAGGAAATTCATTCACTCAGGGATCATGTCAGTCACCCTGCTAGACAGGGGTCCAGGGAAGTAAATATTGTGGGAAGAAATACCCAGGGAATTGTTATGACTAGGCTTGTATAGGCCCTGGGGCCGATAGCCTAGTACCAACCTATGAACACAGCTGTACTATATTCATCATATTGATCACTGCTGCAGTAGCCTTAGTTATATAGGTTGATTACAAGATTTGGGAGGTGGAAGGGGAAGGGTCCAGGAGGCCCTGGAGAATGTTCCTAGCAAACCGGATCTAGAACTAGAGAAGGAATCAAGCTTGTAGTGCATTGTAAAAGTATGTCTAGAAGACCCAATTGCTGCTTCTAGAACACTTCCAGAATTCAACCCTTTTCAAAAAGCCATAGAAGAAGCCAAGGCCTTTGTTGGAATCATTTTGTTGTGGTGAGAATAACAAAAGGTAATCACCTGAGACAACCATTTGGAAAAAGTCTGTTTTGACACAGATTGTCCCTTCTTATCTTCATAAGAAATGAATAACTAATACAAAGATCTGAAGGATTTTACTCTGTCAAGGTAATATCAGAATTATCTGTGGACATTCAAGAATGGAGTATCATTTCTCCCTCATTTTAGGTTCAGGAAAGAAAACAGTAAGATGGATAATTTAGCTTAAAGTAAACTTGGATACCTCTTTAGGCATAAAAGAAGGGTTAGTTCTCAGAGAACCTCTATCGTTGTGGAAAATAAGATAGGGTTGATTCACCATAAGAGCTTGCACCTCAGATAATCTTGCAGAGGGCAGGGCAATCATTAGAACATTTTTTCATATTAAGAACCTCAAGCTTGCCATGTTAGCTGTTTCAAATGGTGCAAGTGTTAGCTTCTCTAACACAAAATTTAAATCCCAAGGAGGAGGCACTGGTTTTCTTGGAGGTTTCTTATGCAGTATCCCTTTTAAAAACTTTTGACATGGGATTCCATAAGCAGACATGCTGAAATGGCTGACAAATAAGCCTTGATAGCAGAGTAAGCCAGGAATAAAACAGGCCATAGGAAAGTAACTCACACAAACGTTGTAAACCCAGAGAAACATTAACCATGAATGGGTGCTGCTTTTGTTGTTGTCACCAACTAGGTAACATTTTCTACTTACTAATATATGATCTTCTAATTGCAGTTTTTCTTGCCTCATTTAGTACCTGCTGCACATCCTCAATAAGCAGAAGCATAAATGGAATTAAGATTCTATCACTGTGCCAGTCAGTTGAAGTTGATTTGAGTTGGGCAGTATCTAAAAACCCGGTTCATGTGTGAGTAGATCCATTCTGTGAGAAGGCATGTGGTAATTGCCCATGGGCATTTTCAAAAGAAGAGACTACCACTGTTGCCTGGGCCAGAAAGGTGTCACCACTGATAATCTTGGGATTCCTTCTAAATCTTCAGAAGGACCCTGAATATCAGTGTAAAGGGTGGAAAGGCATAAAGGAACATTCCTGTCCAATGAAAAGAAAGGAAAAAAACATTGGTCTTTCAGGAATTCTTTGATGGAATCTTGGAGCAGAATTTTGCCAGCTGATAGTTCAAAGAGGAGGCAAAGAGATCTACTTGAGGACCTCCCTACAGGCAGATCAACTCTTGATAGACCCCTGATTTAGTTTCCATTCATAAGGATCTATCTTTGTCCTGCTTAGCTTTTCTGTACACAGTTTTGCTCTGACAGGATGTAGGATGCCTGTAGAGTGAGACTGTGCTGTGAAGCTAAATTGGCTATTCTACAAAGGGTTTCCCCTTGCTTGTTGATGTACCACATGACTGTGGTATTGTTTGTAACAACATGAATGGCGCAGTGGTGCAGTGGTAGCGTTGTCGCCTCACAGGAAGAGGTTCTCCGGTTCAATTCTCAGCTTGAGTTCCTTCTGTGTGGAGTTTACATGTCCACCCTGCTTTTGTGTGGGTTTCCTCTGGGTGCTACAGTTTCCTCCCACATTACAAAGACATGCATCTGGAGCATTTTTCCCCTGGGCCACCGCTGAAAATTGGTTTGTTCCAAGTCGGGCTTTCCCGGTTAACAAATGTTAAATAAAATAAAAAGAGGTCTTAGGGGACCAAAGATGATTCACAGTATTGAATCTATTGATCAGAGCAAATGTGTGTTTTATATTTAGATGTGTGCATCTATCCTTAGTGTCACAAACATTCTGCACTTTTATCCCTTCTGAAACTGCTCCCCAAGTAAAATCTGAGGTGTCTGGGATGACTGACTGCTTTGGACTGGGGGTGGTTACAGGATTTAGGGAAATTTTCTGTCTCCAGCAAGTTATTTCTTTTCTGAAAAACCCCAGCACTGGGATTTGAAAAGATTATGGGTGTTGGTGCTGGGACCAAAGAGACTTCAGATACCACTGTATCTTTCTTATGTGGAGAATTGCCAGGGATATCATGAGTCATAGATGCCATGAGACCCAAAATCCTGAGATATTCCCTCACAGTGACTGAAGTCTAAACAGAAAACCTTTGGAAATAGATCTTGATATAGATCTATTTTTTCAGTGGAAGAAAAGTTCTGAACTGAGGTGTCTAATAGACGCCCAAGGAACACAATCCTGTATGATGGAGTCAAAAAAAAACTTCTGAATGTTCTCTTGAAAACCCAGCTTGTATAAGAGATCACTCACTCAAGAGAGAGATTCTTGACACTTTGAAAAAACTATGCAAAGGTAAGCAAATCATCTAAATATGGAAAAAAAGGATACCCTGTAGCCTGCAATGAGCTGTAATCATAGTTGTCAATCTCTAAGCACAAGAAATCTGGACAAATCCAAAAATAATGGGGGAGGCAGAGGTCCAAAATAGGGACAGATTTTAAATATTGCTCTTAATTTGAAACAATAAAAGGTTGTGCATTAACATGCATTTTCTGAATGATATGAAGCCAAACTCAAATTACTGCCATTATTTAGTGACTTTAATACTCAAAAATTTACCAAAAAGCACAAACGTTATAAGGAACAGGCCAAAGATAAGAGCCAAAAATCCAGACATTCTGTGAAAATCTGTACAGTTGAGAGGTATGGGCCTATAACTGGAGCCAGACATTTTTTGAACACTCTTAGTGCAGCGGATTGACCAAAGGGTATAGTAGAGAACTGATAATATGATCCAGACACAAATCTTTAAGAAATATCTGAAGTATGGATGAAAAGGGCAGTGATGATAAGCATCTTTTAAATCTAGTGTTACTAACAAACTTAAATGAGCAAGAAGAGGTAACAGGTTGTGAAGTGGCAGCATCTTGAACTTGAACACTACCACAAATTGGTTTAGGAAAGAAAGATCCAGAACTGGCCTCCAAGCATTTTCTTTCTTTGGCTCAAAATCATCCTTGAATAAAAATCTTTCCCAACCTGGGAAGGAGGAACTAGCCCTAAAACTCCCTGGGACAACATGTGTTGAAGGACAGGGGTAAATATTCGAGTTTAGTCTAGTCTGGTGGATGAGGAATTACCACCTGGAAATTAGGAATTTCCTCCCACTGATATTTGCATTCTTGATTTGTGATCTTCAGAGGCTATTTGTCTGAAATTATATGTTGCCAAAGAGAAAAGTGGAGATTCAGACTTTCTGGAAGGGAAAAGGAAATGGCAATGTCCTTAAATAGTCATTCTGATGTGTTGGTCTCTCTTTGGTTTTGGAGGGTTCCTGTATTCTTTTTGGAACCCCTTGCCATTTATTCTTAAAAGTCTGTCTACCAACAATTTGCTGAGACTATTTTGTTTCTTGCCAAAATTGATTAAGGGGTGTATTGCCTAAAAATTAGGATGCAAAATGATACACTGTACACCAAAAAATTTATTTAAACAAACTTTATTTCTAGTAAAACAGAAAGGTAAATAAACTCTATTTAACTAAGACAGAAAATCAAATAATATCAGACAATACATTTAAAGAAACTTATACATCACTGATAAAAAGGAAAACTTTATCCTGTCTTCAGTCTCGACTGGGAAGCCCTGTTACAGTTGGGCAGGAGTCTTCATCAGGAAATTGATCCTGGGGAGTCTGTCCACTCCACAGGTGAGGCTTCTGCCTGAGTATGGATAGTCCCAGATATATATAACCAAGTTGTTTACCACAAATCATGACAATCAGTATTTTTCCAGTTTGGAATGACTCTTACTAGAACAATGGCCAACCACCCCAGAAGGAATAGCAGATCCTGCTAAATACAATGACTTTGCAGTTTTCAAATACTTTCCTGGAATATTCCATAGCACACAATAGGTTCATAGGTTGGTACTAGGCTATCGACCCTAGGGCCTGTAGAAGCCTAGTCATAACAATTCCCTGGCTATTTCTTCCCACACTATTTACTTCCTGGACCCCTGTCTAGCAGGGTGACTGACGTGATCACCAGGGTGAATTTCCTTTCTCCCATCCAATCATCAAGGTTCCTTTTGAAGAGGGACAAAGAGCCGCTCTGCTTGACATGTATGGGCAGTCTATTTCAGAGTCTGGGGAGTCTCTGGGTCAGGAACCTATACCTCCAGCATGTTTTGTTTATTGTGATGACAAGGTTTAGATCCCTGGAGCATGTGACTCTGAGGGATTGGGATTTAAGTGGAGCATGTCCAATAGCTCTGGATTTGACATGGCCTTGTATGTTAAGCAGAGATTGCTTCTGAGTAGGCGATATGCGACAGAGTATAGCTGGAGGTTTTTAAGGCGATCAGCATAGGGCATCTGCTTTAGGCCTGTGATTCTTTCAGTGAGGTATTTCTGTAGCCTTTCCAGTTGTTGCAGGTGTCTTGAGAGGTACATACCAAATGGGGCATTGTATTCTATAATGGGTCTAATGAGGGATGAGTACAGTGGAACAATGACCTCCTTTTTTCTGGATGAAAAGCCCTTAGTGATGAGGTGTGCCACATAGAAGGATTTCCTGACTGTTGTGGCAATGTGGTTATCGAAAGTGAGACCACTGTCCACCTGTGTCCCTAAGTCTCTTATCACACTTTTGGTGTTTAGTGTCCTGCCACCTATGTGGTAATTCATGGGTACATGTTTTTTTCCAAAGGGGATAACTATACATTTCTTGGCACTGAGCTTGAGCCCATGGCTCTGGCACCAAGCATCTGTTTCTGTAAGGCCCTTTTGTAGAGTATCCACATAATTTGGAGATTCAATAATGGCTCCCGGTTTGCAGTCATCTGCGAACATTGTTAGCCAGAGTCCCTTAGTACTGGCCTGTACTTCAGAGAAGTAGATGCCAAACAAGAGTGATCCCAGAACTGAACCCTGAGGTACTCCACTTGTCACTTGTCTGGAGCTGGATTTGTAGTCAGCTACTTTTACAGTGTGGATTCTGACAGTAAGCCATTTGGCAAACCATTAAGTGACATAGGGATTAATGCCCAGCTTAGTAAGTTTATCTATGATTCCAAAGTGGGGGATGGTGTCAAAGGCCTTGGTGAGGTCCAGATAGGCTGTGTGGACCGCCTTACCTTCGTCCATGGCCCTGGAGACTGATTTGAAGACATCAATCAGGTTCAAGAGACAAGATCGGCCCTTCACAAACCCAAACTGGGTGGGGTCCAGTGTTTGAAAGTTGCCAGTGTCTTTGTTTATAAGTTCCATGATAATATGTTCCATTGCTTTGCAGATCAGGCTCATCAGACTGATGGGGCTGTAGTTCCCGGGATCCAAGGTGGATCCCCCCTTGTGGAGTGGGATAACTGTAGCTGTGTGCCACTCAGTGAGCACGAAGCCTGAGGTGAGGCTATGATTAAACATGACACTTAGGTGAGGTGCCAGTTCATTTTGTAGTTCATGTAGTACACAGCCTGGGATGTCATCTGGTCCCATGGATGCTGTATTCTTTGCTTTGGAGAGTGCGTTTTTTACCTGTGTGGCAGTTATTACTGGAATTTGGCAATCTTTTGGTATTGAGATGGGCCATTTAAGGGGTGAGAGGGGGGTGAAGTTGAATATGTTTACAACTGAATATAATGACTTCACTGAAATTCATAGAATGTTCCGGAACACATCATCATAAAATACATTGCATCACATAATGTGTCGCATAGAAAGAATTAAAAAGAATGTCAAAATACAGTGAGACAACAGTCAAATAACCACAATCTCTCAATATACCCCCTCTTTGTATCACATTAATATCACATTCTGGCCTTTGACTATTGACTCACTTATATTCATCATTCAGCACTCTATTTGCTTTTTTATATACTCAGTAAATTAAACCACAATTCCAAAAAGTTAAGAAAATGAAGATAATTATTAAAACTAATATTGGCTGTATTAACCTGTTTAATAGTTTGATTCTGGATGCTGACCATCCGGTGAATATGTCCCACCAGTTATGTGCTGTATCGGATTCTATTTTAATTGCCAAACTGACTAGTTTATTCCCTGTAATACTTGTCATTTTATGATGTAAAATACTGTGATTTACTGCTTGCAAATGTTTTTGAAGAAGCTGAGTGTTATTTAATACTTCCTGTAAATAATTCAAATTAAATGTTTTATTTATTTATTTATTTATTTTTATTTATTTACATTTGTTGACTGGGAGTGTCCAACTGGACGTAGGCCCATTTTCAATGGAGGCCCAGGGAGAAAAGCTCCACAGTTAAAACATACAGACAGTAGTTACATTGGATTTACATAGCGATTAACAATTTGATTAACATAGCAATTAATTACAAACATAGTTACAGATGAAGAACATAGTACATCAGTAGACAACTAGAATCTTTCTCTGCGAAGTATATAACAAATTATTACAATAAGAAGTTCCTGCTGTATAATAAGTAGTAGGCTTATGAGCATCTGAGCTTGCTATAGTCAAGGTAGTTAGTGGGGTGGAAAGAAAGGTAGTGGTTGGATGCGGTGGGTGATATTAGAGTGGGAGTTGCAAGGGCATAGCCAGCATGTTTTTAGGTGCGCTTTTAGTAAAGTTTTGAAGTGGGTGCATGATGCTACGGAGGTAATTGTGGGTGGGAAGGAGTTCCATAATTTGGCTATGGCGCAAGAGAATAGTGCTTCACCAGCATAGTTATTGGCTTTAGTGATCTGCAAGTGATTTTTGTTGCTGGATCTTAGGGGTCTGGGGGTGCAATAGGGTTGGAGTAGATTCTGGAGGGATGGGACATTTAGTGGATGGTTTACTAGTTTGTGGGCGAGTGTGAGTTGATACCATTGAAGGAGGTGAAGGAGTTCAAGCCAGCCCAGTTCAGCAAGTGAGAGACAGTGGTGACTATGGTAGGATGCCCCTGTGGCGAATTTGGGGATTTTGTTGTAGCAGGTTTCTAGCTTGTTTAGATCGCATTGCCTTAGGTTGGTATATATTGGAGAGGCATAAAGTAGGGTGGAGATAAGGTGGGAATTTGCTACTGAAATATTTGCTGTTTTGGTGATAAGTTGCTTATTTCTGTATAATGCTCCTAGTTTTTTGTGGACTTTTTTTATGGTCATGGATATGTTAATGTCAAATTTTAGTTGATTGTCTATTTCCACTCCTAGCAATTTGGTGTGTTCTGTTGGGTGTATAGTGGTGTTGTCTTTTGCTGTGATATTAAAGTGACAGTTGTTTTGAGTATGTTTGGTGGGTTGGAAGATGAGTAGTTTAGTTTTGTTTGGGTTGAGTATTAATTGGACATCGGATAACCAAGTTTCAACAGAGGAAAAGGCTTCCTGTTTGACTTTTTGCAGTTTGGGTAGGGACTGGGCTGAGCAGATGATGGTTGAGTCATCTGCGTATTGTATGAGTGTGCCATGTTTGGTGGCAGAGGCTAAATTATTGGTTAAAATAGAGAAGAGTAGGGGTCCAAGGATGGATCCTTGGGGAACCCCTATAGAGACAGGTAGTTGGGGAGATATACAACGAATCCACAAGAAATCCGCTAGACCGCTGAGTTCCTCTGTACAAAAAGATTTTATTCAGATAAAACACTTGTTTAAAAACACTTTTCATCTGACGGAATAGTTGGACTTCTTCAGACAAGCGAAAAATGTTTGATACCATTCAAATCACGTTTAAATAACCTCCGTCATGTCACCTGATTAACAAATTAAACATTTTAAAGTTACAAATACTTAAAATTATTTAAACTGTTAATATAAAACTTAATGTTTTAAAATCAGACATATTGTATTAGCAGCAACCAGTTAAATTCAAATCATGCAATCATAATAATTAATTCTGATAAAAAATGAATATAATGATAAAAAATAACATATACAAATTAATCGTGAATGATAAGCCATAAAAACAATATGAAAACAATAAAAAAAATAATAATAATACTAAAACATCACCCATTCCCCATTTCTAAAACAAGCAATAGACTAAATTCTCATATTTGCATGATAATTTTAAATAAAAAAAAAAAAAAAAAAAAAAATATATATATATATATATATATATATATATATATATATATATATATATATATAGTTAGTCTATGCACTTCATCTTTCCCAACTTTTTAGTTTCAATAAGCACATTATTGAACACTTTTCATTTAATCCCAGGTCCATATAGGCATTTAGTCTAATTTGCCACATTAATTCCATTTTTTCCAATATTAAATTAGATGGACCACCTCTGGTATCTTGATAAGCCTGATATATTACTTTAAATTTGAATCTGTGATCTGGATATATTAAAATATGCCTTGCTAAAGCATTTTCTTCCTTGTGTTGGGTTATGCTTCTAAGATGCTCATAAACCCTGTCCCTCAGCCTACGGTCCAGCTTACCTATATAAAAAGAGGGACAGGCTTGGCATTTTCCACATACACCACCCCTTTAGAATTACAGTTGAATCTATTTTTACAATTTAATCTGAAACCATTTATATCTGTCATGATTCCCACTTCCATTGCAAAACAGTATGGACAATTCCCACACTGAATCATGCCCAAATTCCTCATCTTTGGATTTATTTGTTTCTGCAATAAATTCCTAAAGCTCAATCCTTTTCTCCATACTATTTTGGGCACCATTCCCACTTTTGAGATTAATATATTGTCATCTTTCAATGGAACCCAGTTTTTTATTAGTATTTCTCTGATCTTCTTGTAATCTAAAGAAAAGGTAAGAATACATGCCAAATTGAATACTGGTGGCTCGCATTGCTGTGTAGGTTCCATATGATTGATATTAGTTTCTTGTTCCTCGAGATTAATAGCCCTATCTGTATAATTCTTTAGTAATGGTTCGTATAAACCATTAGTCTTTTTGTATGAAACCTCATGAATTAATTCTTCGATGAATTCTAAAGGATATTCCCTACTTAAAAACATGTTTTAAATTTAAACATTCCTCTATGAAACTTTCTTCTGTAGTGTTCATCCATGCTGCTCGAACTAACTGGCCCTTCACTACAAAGTGTTTCTGATGGAATGGGTGTACACTTCTATAATGCAAGAATTTACTTTATATGTTTTTTGATGTTCATTTTTAATATGTTCCACATCTAGGTAAGATATAGATTTAGTGTGAAAAAGGTGTGTCAGTTGTAAAAATTCAAATATATTATTTAATGCTTTTACCAAATTTGAAGCAATTATTTCATCACCTTGAATCACCATAAAAATATCATCTAAAAACCTTGTGTAAAACTTGATTATTTTTTTGAATTGATCATTATTTAATACATAAATGTGTTCCCAAAAGGCCGTTACTAAATTAGCATAACTAGAGCCACACAGAGCCCATCGCTATGCCTTTCTTTTGAATATACTATTGGTTATTTGACAAGATATAATTATATGATAGAATTATGTCCAACAGCTCCTGTACTAAAGAAATCTCTTCTTCCGACGCACCCTGCTGCTCTCCTGAGTGGTCTTAAGTTTTTGGCCCCTCTGAGGAATTGCTTCAGCAGTGGACGAGAGAAGAGGGGTGGCTCTGTATTGTAATGTGCTGTAATGGCTGAGGCATGAATTTTGATGGAAGAAAAGGAAACGCCCTTGTGAAGCATCTCAGTTTAGTATTGAAGAATATGAGGTAAATAGGGCACTGCTGTGCCCATCCCCTGAGTTTGGCTCCAGGAACAGAATCTTTTCCATTTTTCAGCATAGTATTTTCTAGTACTAGGCCTCCTTGCCTCCAGAATGACATCCATCACTTGTTTACTGAGGCATGATAATGGAGAGATCAGGTAATTAGCCAGGCTGCCAGGTTCAGGGTTTGAAGCTGTGGGTGCAGAATCTGGCCCTCCTGCTGGGACAGCAGGGCAGGGGTCTGAGGAAGGTGCCATGGTGCCAGCAGTGACACACTGTGCAAGAGGGGGTACCAGTGTTCCAGGTGAAGAACAGGGCATCCACTTTCCAAGCTTGTTTGTGGGGAGTCCTTGTGCAGAATTTGTCCAATTGGTAATTCTGAGGGGAGGCAAACAGGTCTATCTCTGGGCTCCCCCATTTGTTTCTCAACATGTTGAATATCTTTGGTTCCAGTTTCCACTTGTGTCGGTCCAAGAGATTTCTGCTTAGATTGTCTGCCAGTGTATTTAGCTTTCCTGGCAGGAATTGAGCCTGTAGGTGCACTTGGTAGGTCATGGCTGTGTTCCACAGAGCCATGGCTAGCCTGCAGAGAGGGTATGAGTGGGTTCCCCCCTGCTTGTTTATGTACCACATAACAGTGGTGTTGTCCGTCTTTACCAATAATTGTCCTGGAAGAATGTGGTCCTTGAAGACTGTCAGAGCATTCTGTACAGATAACATTTCTTTTTGATTGATATGCAGGTGCATTTGACTTGGGTTCCATCTGCCCTGAATGCACTGCCCTGCCAAGTGAGACCCCCATGCATAGTCTGATGTGTCTGTTGTTAGGGTTTGGGTGGCAGGGGGTAGAGTGAATGGCAGTCCTTTGTTTTGTTGGCAGGCCTCTGCCCACCAAAGGAACTCTATCTTTAGACAAGGTATGATAGGAGTCATTGATTCGAGATCCTGAGAATGTTGACACCGTAGGCTTTTTAGATACCATTGTAGTTTCCTCATATGCAGTCTTGCATATGGAATGAGTAGAATACAAGAGGCCATGAACCCAGGGCTTGCAGTATTTTCCAGATAGCTGGGTCTTTGTGGCCAGTAGTTTGAAGTAGGCTGTCAAATGAACTTGTTTCACTGGTGTGAGGTAGGCCATCTGGGAAGTTGTATTCAAGCTTTCTCCCAGGAATACAATTTGTTGGAAGGGTACAAGATGTGATTTCTTTTCGTTTATGGTGTACCCCAGAGAAGTTAACAATTTCTTTACAAATGCCAGATGATTTAATAGTAAGTCCTGGCTTTCTGCCTGAATTAGACAATTGTCCAGGTATGGGTATATTTGAATATTTCTTTGCCTGCAAAATGCAATGACTGGAGCTAGGCACTTTGTGAATACCTTGGGTGCAGTAGATAAGCCAAAGGGCAGTGCAGAGAACTGATAGCGCATGTAGCCTGCTCTGAAGCGTAGGTATCTTCTGCAAGATTCCCTGATTGGGATGTGCAGGTAGGCTTCCTTTAAATCCAGTGTTGCCAACCAGGCATTTTTGCCTAGCATGGGAAGCAGCTGATGAAGAGTTAGCATCTTGAATTTTGGGATTCCCAAAAATGTGTTTATGATAGACAGGTCCAGGATAGGACACCAGGAATTGTTTTTTCTGGGTACCAGGAAATGTCTTGAGTAAAAACCTTGTCCCCATTCTTCTTCTAGGACAGGTTGAATAGCCCTGATGATGCCTAAAAGAGAGAGGGTAGGTCTGGCCAACCATTTGGGGTTGGTAAGGAGTGGAATTGGAATCTGTATCCTTGGGAAACTATATTCAAAACCCATTTGTCCTGGGTAATGAGTTCCTAATTTTTTGCATGCAGGGTGATCTTTACCCCTAAAGGAACAGTCAGTTGAGCAGGGCTTGGAAGGTTTAAAGTTAAGACACTGAGGCAGTTTACCATAGGGGGGAGTCTTACTACTCCCTGCTTTGGAAGTGGGAGCCCCCCACTGCTTAGGCCTATGAGTACCTTGGGACTGAAGCCTGGGTATTCTTCTGGTTCTGGGTTTAGACTGAGAAGGCCTGGAAGAGGCAAGAAAGGACCAGTTCTTAGAGGGCCAATGCCTACTAAATCTGGGAGGCTGTACTTGGAGGAAATCTTTAACAGTTTGCATAGATTTAGCTTTTTCCTTCATCTTTTTAAGTACTTCTTCTGCTTTGTTGCCAAACAGGCAGTCTTGGTCTAAGGGAGCATCCAGTAATTTAGCTTTAACATGATCTGGCAAAGATTGATCCTTAAGCCAAGCATGCCTTTTCAGTGCAGACCCAGTGATAGCAGCCCTGCAAGATGCCTCTAATGAAACAAAACCACATTGCAAAGTATGTTTTCCAACTTGTTTAGCAAAATGCATTAAATCCTGTAATTCTTTATTTTCAGCACAGTCAGGAATCAACATAATTTTCTGTTTAAGCAATCCAATAATATGTTGCTGATACTTTAACATATGAAACTGGCAGTTTAAGGCCCTAATGGCCAAAGTTGCAGAAGTGTATACCTTCTTACCCCATCTATCTAGCGCCCTGGAATCTCTATCATAGGGGGTAGGGTTTTTGGCAGTAGTAGCCTTAATACCCTTGGGTCCCTGTGAAATGGTCTCAGGATCCACAGTAGGATTTTTAAAGAGGAACTTGTGAGAGTTAGGTACCCTATAATACCTATCAGGTTTTCTGGGAGCAGGAGGTAAAGTGTCAGGGGCCAGGCTAGATTCCGAGAAGGCATCATCTACAATGTCCAGTACAGGAGGGATAGCTAAAGGCCTGTGTTGAGGCAGGAGTAAGAATCCCCTAAGCCTCTTTTTAGAGTCAGAGTAATCCTGGCTTTCCCGGCGGAAATGCTCCCTAAGAGTATGCAAGGTTTCACCAAAAGAGAAATCCTCTGGAGGGGAAGCAGAGGGAATGGAGTCCTCTACATCAAAATCCTCATAGGTAGATAAGGGAAAATCCTGGTCATCAGAGAAAACAGAAATTTCAGAATCGTGATCAGAAGAATCAGAAGGAAAATCAGTCCTAGGTCTCTTAGAGGGAGAAGGGTGGCTTCCCCTGATTAGAGTAATAAGGTCTTCAGCCATTCGTATCATTTGCTTTTTAGGCATAGAGGCCTGACCATGCAGTCTGGGCATCGGTTTTCTGGGCATGGATCGAGTTTTAGACCTTGAAGTAGAAGATGGCATTGGTTTAATATGCAAGTCAGTAGGCCTGAATACACCCTCAGAGCCGGTGCCTGCACAGTGGCTCCGGACCCAACCAAGGTAGAGACATCCGCAGGTTCCACAGTTGAAGAAGCATCTCACGGCATACTGGACTCCGAATGTGTCTCAGTAGAGGCCTGCGAATCTGAAGTAGCGGGTATCAGGGGCTGCGAAAGTGCCTCACTGAGTACCGGCGAACTGGCGAATAGCTTAGGAGAAACGTAGTCGGCAACTTTGGACCTATGTGGTCGGTCTCTGTCTTTTCGGAATGTCAGTAGTCGGGTGGCTTACCGAAGCCATTTCTGGATAATTGAACCGAGTACCAAAGTATTTAGATGCAAAAAAGAACCGATGACGAATAGTATGAGGTTTGAATAAGGCACAAAACCAACAGCGAGGTACTTCATGGTCTGGGCCTAGGCAAGGAATGCAGTATGAATGAAAATCTTTATGAGGAATTTGCTTTCCACTAGAAATACAGTTGTTAACTTTTACTGACATTGGTTTAGAGCAAGAAAAAGGATCCCCAGCAGGGTACGTAGCTTAGTTGAAAACTTTGGATCTGAAACTCGAAAATGAAAATTTCAGGAGTCGGCCGACCGACACTTGCGAACTGCTTCTGCTTCGGACAGCAAGAAAAACTAATGTAATGGCATCAGCTGCATGCTTTATACCCCTGACTACCTGACGTCATGGAAGATGAGACAGCAACCGATGCAGGACCCAAGACTTTGATAATCAAGCCGACTGAGGGCTACCTGCAAACAGATAACCCAAATGTGATGACTGCAACAGTGAAACACGAAAAACATCCAGAGAGCACAGAGCATTTTTGTTTTGACCATCCAACTCACACCACTCTGCCTTGCTCTGTATGTAAGTAGTATTTTAGCATTGTGTTTTCTCTTGGAAATAGCTAGGAACTAGAAAGTTTAGGCTAAGTGATTTTCTGTGGTATCAGAACTATACTACTGAATTATTTTAAGTTTTTCTCTGTGATCTCTGAACTCTTGACTAGCACTGTTTAGTAAAAGTATTGTCTCATGTTATTTGTTATTAAGTATTTTAAACCCTTTCAACTGTGGCTGTTTTTGTAGAGATAATTTAAGCTCTTAAGAGTATTTGCATATCTTTGGTAAAACTGTACAGTGCCACTCTAATCATCTTTGACTGTTTAGATACACTTACCAATTGAAGTAAAAGGATAGGAGTGAAGCAGATAAGCCAATAAACTTTTCAAAAGTTCTGTAATAATCCAAGAATCTTCAGTTAATGTTCAGTTAATGTTCTCAAAAATATGTTCCAAAAATCACGAAATAGATGTATTAAAATCAGAACGAATCTTTATTTCATGAGATAAGCACTTTCGCTGTATGCAGCTTCCTGAGATCTCTCAACATTTAAATTCAAAAAACCCAGAATATATAGACATGTCAATTAAACAATTAATAAATTAGTAAATTAGTAAAACCAACAATTTTTTTAAAAGGGAAATGTTAAATCTACAAAATGCATATAACAAATCCACATAATGCATGTGACAAATGGCCTACAACCAATACATAAGGAGGGAGAAGTGTACACTAAAGTGCCCAAATCAAATTGTGCACTCCAAGCGCATACATATAATCATGAATTCTCCAAATGTAGCATCTATTAAATACACTTACCAATTGGATAATAATATTGCACAGTAATAATTGGACAGCCTTTTAAGGGTCTTTGTGTAGCTGGTAATTATTAGCTGGGTGGTGGCAGGTGGTACTACAGTATAGTCTGGGTAAAAGGGGCACGGCTGGAGAACCTGTGTCAACCTTCCCTAGAAGTGTCTGTGTGGTTGTATAAACTCTTATCTCAAAGTGTGTGTGTGCCAGCTACTTGGGCAGGGACACAAAGCACTGGTTGGACAGAGAGGGTACTGGAGGTTTTAGCTTCCCCAGCTAGGCTGAGATCTGGACCCTATAGCTGTGCCAATGGGGAGTCTAATGGGACCTGGAGAGCAAGGGACCAACCAGCCCCAGACTGACTGTGATCTCTGTGTGCCCTTAAGGGAAATTGTACTTTACTGTGTGTATTTGTTATCCTTTCCTCTATATGAGATGCCCCTCACTGGTGATGGTGGTGAGGATTGAGGCTCCTTGATTGCTGGGCCAGTGCACGGGCGTCACAATACCATGCTCATTTTTGCCTACACTTACCTAACTTTGGAAAAATATTATTAAAATGTATCACAATCTTTTGATATTCCTGTCCTACATATTTACATATGGAAGGTACTTTAAATATTTGATTAAAATGAGCTTTAGGGTTATTATTTAATATTGTTATTTGTGAACCCTGTGCTTTTCCATTTGTGATTTGAGTTGCATTCATACAAAACAATAAAGTAATGTCCCATATGTTAATTGATTCATTATAAACATCAGCTCCATTCAGACAAGAGTGATAATTTTCTCTGTACATCTGTTCATATTTACAATTGCAACATTTTATGTTTGTGTAATTTTGAATCATTACCATGACTTGGCTTTCATCCAGTAACTGAACATAAAAATGTCCTTTCCTTACCATTCAAATTGTTAGATTTCCTTCAAAAGTCAAATTAGCAGTAGAACATCCTTGTCCAGAAGGACAAGTAAAGGTTCCTTGTGTTCTACTTCATTCACTGCTAACCCATCCCCACTGGACTACTGTTGAATTTATTCTAATCGCCTTTTTCACCTGTCGTTACGCACACTTATCAAAGAGACTCCATACAATACAGCGAGAACACTGACAGTTAACATTGTGTATATCGAGACAGGAAACTGAATTTTTTATTTATTTTTATTTTATTTATTTTATTTTACATTTAATTACTGGGAGAGTCTGATTGGATACATGTCCATTTTCAGCAGACCCCCAGGGAGGAAAGCTCCACAAATTAAATAACAGAATGCAAAATTTAAAGAAAATACTATAATTATTCTCACAAATAACACCAATCATCTGGCACATATTCTCATTTCTCCTTTCCTGGTTTAATAATTAAAACTGTATTATCATTCCCAATGGCAATAACTTCTACCTGTTCATGTTGTTTATTGGGCTCATGAACCCATATTTTTGTACCTGAATTAATTTCATGCATGCCACATATTTGTTCTTTCTCAAAAGCAACAATAGGTGGTGATTGCCCTTTGGTAAATGTGCCGCCTAACACAGGCACAATGAATATTTGGGCTACCCTATCCTTTTTCTGTATATAAACATTTTCATCTGATGTATTTAATTAAATGATTTTAAGTTCCCCTTGATAATTTGCCTCAATAACTCCATCCACAACTTGAATACCTTTCAAAGCAAGCATCGACTGAGGCATTATCCAGCCAAAATACTTTGTTGGAATTTGAATTCCAATTCCAGTCTCGATCAGTTGAACTGACCATGGTAATATTTTGCAAACATTCACTGAATATAAACTCAGCCCTGCAGTTTCAGTTGTGGCTCTAGCAGGAGCTAATGCACCTGCCTGTGTTTCTCAAAATGTAATTGTCTCTGTCACCACATATGGTTTGATCTGCAATGCTGGACTTATCATTCTCATTAATGGTGTTTCTGTTTCTGAAAATGGTCTATTATTTAAAATTTATAATGCCATATTTAAGTTATCTTTCCAGTTTGTAGAATACCATTCCCTAATTTTCTTAATTGGTCTTTAAGTAATCCATTCATTCTTTCAATTAATCCCACTGCCTGTGGGTAATAACGTATATGAAACAACCATTCAATATTATGTTGTTTTGCAATCTTTTTCCCATTCTCCTTTTAAAATGAGAGCCAGTATCGCTTTGTATTTGCAAAGGCATCCCATAATACAGCATGATCAAATCTATAGTTTTTAACGTACTTACCTGTGTTGCTCATTGGCATGGAATACCAATAAGGTATCCAGAATAAGTATCTACTGCCGTACATATGTATTGACAACCTTTATTTGATGGTAAAGGACCAATATAATCAATTTGCCATATTTGTCCTGGTAACTTTCCTCACCTTATATGTCCCTGTACTGTATGGGGTATTGATCTTAGTTGTATATGCTGACATACTGGGCACTGTAATATAACAGCTTTAATTAAATATAATGAAAGAGCAATTCCTCTTGTTTGTGCCCACTTGTAAGGAGCCTTCTCTCCTAGATGTCCGCATTTCTGATGTGCGTATTTTGCCATCCCCACTTGCTCAGAGTCATCTTGTATATTTGCTTCTCGAAATTCTTGTTTGTTCATCTGTAATGGAATTAAACCATCATTCTAAAGAGTCTGCAGAACAATGTGCATCAACATGATAAACTGTTACAGTACCTTGGTTTATTATTTCCCAAATTGATTGCCATAATTTTTTCCACCAAATTTCCTTTGAATGAGTTTTCAATCATTTTTCTGCCATGTAGGCAACCAGGTTGGTAATCCATTTGCTACTGACCAAGAGTCAGTATAAATATGACAAGTTTCTGGCATTTCCTGTTTCAGTGCTTGGTATACAGCATGTAACTCTGCATACTGACTACATTTACCACTCCCTGATGATGTAGAATTTTAGTTACCGGATTGTAAAACACAGCTTTGCAATATTTTTTATTTCCTACATATTTTTCCGATCCGTTGGTAAACCAAATGTGTTTACATTATTCAAGCAGCACCTGCATATACAGCATTCCCCATTTACTGGGGATTTAGCAACTGAATCTACCATTTCCATTTAATAATGCGTGCTTCTTGTGCATGCCCTATTCTATGCATTTTGGTTGAACTCATCACCCATTGCATTACATGTATTTCTGGTTGCAGTAATACAGTATGCCCTACTGTCATTTGTTTGGTATCTACTAATGCCCAGTAGTATGCTTGTAATTGAGTTTCAAAAGGAGAATATCTTCCCCCTGCATCTGGTAACTTTTTAGTCCAGAATCCTGATGGCACCTGCTTTGATCCCTGCTTTTGCCAAAGGCTTCAGTTGATGTAATGATCTTGCATGGACACATCTAATTCTACTTTCCCATCCTGTAGGGGCGATAAATCTAATGCTTTCTGAATAGCCTGCTTTGCATGTTCAAAAGCTTTCTGCTGACCATCCCCCCCATATAAACTCATATTTCTTTCTAGTCACTTTGTGTAGAGGGGAAAGTATTTGGCTTAAATGAGGAATATGCTGTCTCCAAAATCCAAACAATCCTATAAAACGTTGTGCTTCTGTTTTGTCTCAAGGAGTTGGAAATTCTAAAATCTTCTGGGTTTTTTTTGGCAAAATTTCTTTATGTCCCTGATGCCACTGGATTCCCCAAAATGTTACTGTCTAAGCTGGTCCCTGTATTTTATTGTGATTTATCTCCCAGCCTGCTGTCTTCATGTGATCAATTACTATTTGTAAATTCACGCTCACTACTTGCTCAGAGTTTCCCTGAATAAGAACATCATCAATGTAATGTGAAATTTGCATATTCTGAGGTAATTTTATTTCATCTTAATGTTCTGCTACTATTCTATGGCAGATGGTGGGACTATGTTAATATCCCAGCGGTAACCAGGTAAATGTTTATTGCTGTCCATACCAAGTAAAAGCAATAATTTTTCTTTGCAACTGGTATGGTAAAGAGAGCATTCACTAAATCTATTACTGCACACCAAGTGCCCTGGTGTTTTTGTACATTTTTTATTAATGTTATTGTATTGGCTTAACACCATCAAAAACTACTCCAAAGCCAACTTCATGCTTCTTCAGACAGAAGTGGCAAACTTCACGACATCCATGCAGATGGAAAATAGAGGTACAACTGCTGAATCTTACACAGATGCACTGTATAAGCACATACACGAGTGCAAGGATCATGCCATCCCCAACAGAACCAAGACGCTATCCTCCAAAAAAAGGAAGCCAATCTGGTGGTCCACTGCCATAAACAAACTCTACAACAGAAGGAAGAAGCTGTTGCAAAATAGAGTAAAATCCCAAGATTGGAGGAACTCCCTAGTCAGCCTCAGCAAGAAGCTGAGATCCCTCATAAAGTCCTCCAAAGCCAGTTATTAAAATAAAGTCACCACTGATTCCAAAGACAACCACAAAGCATTCTACAGCTATGTCAAGAATCTCAATGGCAACACTCAGATCTGCTCTGAGCTACAGCACAATGGCACTAAATATACAGAACCAACCGATATTACCAACATCCTGGCAGATAGGTTCAGTGCTAACTTTACCCCCCTCTCACCCTCCAAAGGGCCCATCTTAATACTGGAAGAATGCATAGCTCCTGTAATCAGTGATGAACAAGTAAAGACTGCACTCTCCAAAGCCAAGAACACAGCATCCATGGGACCAGATGACATCCCAGGCTGCGTACTGCATGAACTACAGAACAAACTGGCACCCCACCTAAGTACCATGTTCAATCATAGCCTCACCTCAGGCTATGTACCTACTGAATGGTGCACAGTGATGGTTATCCCACTCCACAAAGGCAGTGCCACCACGGACCCTGGAAACTACCGCCCCATTAGCCTGACGAGCCTGGTCTGCAAGGCCATGGAATGTATCATCTTTGAGCTTATAAACAAAGACATATGTAACCTCCAAACTCTGGACCCCACTCAGTTTGGATTTGTAAAAGGTAGATAATGTCTACTAAACCTTATTGACTTCTTTGAAGCAGTCACTAGAGCAGTAGACGAGGGCAAGGTAGTGCACATAGCCTATCTTGACCTTGCCAAGGCTTTTGAAACCATCCCCCACTCTGGAATTATAGATAAACTCACTAAACTGGGCATAAATCCCTATGTCACAAGATGGGTGGCCAACTGGTTCACTGACAGAACCTACACAGTAAAAGTAACTGACTCCAAGCCAGACTTCAGACCAGTGATGAGTGGAGTACCACAGGGTTCGGTCCTGGGTCCTATCCTAGTCGGCATCTACTTCACTGAAGTGCAGGCCAACACAGAAGGCCTTTTGCTAACAAAGTTCACAGATGACTGCAAACTGGGAGCCATAATAGAATCACCTAATGATGCAGACATTCTACAAAAGGGCCTCTCAGAGACAGATGCTTGGTGTCAAAGTCATGGCCTCAAGCTCAATGCCAAGAAGTGCATTGTCATCCCCTTTGGGAAAAACTCTGTACCCATGAAGTACCACATAGGAGGTAGCTCACTAAACACTGAAAGTGTGATAAGAGGCCTCAGGACACAGGTGTACAGTAGTCTCTCCTTTGATAACCACATTGCCACAGTAGTCAGGAAATCCTTCTACGTGGCACACCTCATCACAAAAGGGTTTTCCTCTAGAAAAAAGGAGGTCATTGTTCCTCTTTACTCATCTCTCATCAGACCTATTATAGAGTACAATGCCCCATTTGGCATGTATCTCACAAGACACCTACAACAATTAGAAAGGCCACAGAAATACCTCACTAAGAGGATTACCAGCCTCAAACAGATGCCATATGTAGACCGTCTCAAAAAACTCCAGCTCTACTCCATCACATATCGCCTACTCAGACGTGATCTCTGCCTAACATACAAAGCTATGTAAAACCCAGAGCTGTTGGACATGCTACACTTAAAGAAATCCAAATCTCTCTGAACCACACACTCCAGGGATCTGAACCTTGTTATTACAATAAACAGAACATGCTGGAGGGATAGATTCCTGTCCCAGAGACTTCCCAAACTCTGGAACAAACTACCCATTCATGTCAAGCAAAGCTCCTCATTGGCCCTCTTTGGGAAATAGAAAATTCACCCCAGGGATCACTTCTGTGGCACTGCTTGACAGGGGCACAGGAAAATAATTTTCTTGGGTGGCGAAAGCCAGGGGAACCTTTTTGGCTAGGCTTATATAGGCCCCAGGGCGATAGCCTGGTACCTACCTATGAACAAGTGTAGTGGGTCCAAAAACAAAACAGTGTAAGAAACTTCTCTGTATATTTTTTATTATTATTATTATTATTTTTTTTTTTTACTTAAGACAAGTTTAAGTTTGCTACTTCTACTACTATTGTCTGATCTGATTAATATATAGTGATTATCTAGAGATATATGGACTGAAAATCTTCCACACAGAGAAGTTTCTTACACTGTTTTGATATTTATACTTAGCTACACGTATAGCAGATATCTCTGCTACATGCTGATACATGTCTGTTTTTTCCACCACAATTTAGTCTGGCACTGTAATATTACCTTTTGTTTTTCTAATTCTACTATTCATTTCTCTAATTGTTTTATTTGTTCACATTTACATATTTTATCTACATGTAGTTTCGGTATGCAGTCAAGAGGATCCAGCTCCATCTGCATACGGCACTCAACTCTTTCCCTTTTTCTACTGAAACTTTTTTTAAGCATGCTTCTACTGAACCTGGTTTGGCATCCTTTAAACAAACATCCCAATTTACACATAATCCTGAACCACTTGACCATTCCAAAGCTAAAGCTTTATATGGATCCTGGTCCCATCCTGGAATTTCTACTTTGACAGCTGCTATTTCTTTCTTACTTTTCTTTTTAAACATTTTGGATCCTGCCAATTACGCCAAAATAACGTATTGCCTAATAAGCACGATGTGAAATGATACACAAAAGAATTTATTTAAACAAACTTTATTTCTACTAAAAAAGAAAGATAAATAAATTATATTTAACTAAGACAGAAAATCAAATAATATCAGTCAATATATTTAAGTTATACATCACTGATAAAGAGGAAAACTTCATCCTGTCTTCAGTCTTGACTGGGAAGCCCTATTACAGTCGGGCAGAAATCTTCATTGGGAAATCAATCCTGGACAGTGCACCCACTCCACAGGTGAGGCTTCTGTCTGAGTGTGCAGAGTCCTAGATATATATAACCAAGTTGTTTACCACAAATCATGAAAATCAGTATTTTTCAAGTTTAAACTGGATCTTACTGGAACATTCTGTGGTGTTGGCCACCCGCCCCAGAAGGAATAGCAGATCCTGCCAAATACAATGACTTTGCAATTTTCAAATACTGTACTGGAATATTCCAAAACAAACAACATGTTTACAACTGAATATAATGACTTCAGTGAAATTACTAGAATTTTCAGGAACACCTCATCATACAAAACATTATATCACATAATGTGTTACATAGAAAGAATTAAAAAGAATGTCAGAATATAGTGAGACAACAGTCAAATAACCACAATCACACAGTGTACCCCTCTTTCGTATCACATTTGTATCACAAGGGGTTATACAATCTCATAGAACATTTTGGGAAGGAGACCTGAAAAAATCTTAAGAGATTCTCTTTATCAGTTTACCCCTCACATCGCAATTTTTTATAACCTCTGCAGCAGAAGGACCCATAACTACATCTGTATCCAAAGTAGAATGTAAAATCTAATTTTTCACATCATCTGGGAGGTGCTGAGAATGCAGCCAGGAAAACAGCATCAAAACAGTACCAGAGGCCATTGCCCTGGAAGCTGGGAGAAGTATCAATAGAGTCATACAAACACTTTAAACAATGAGTTATAACCTGTAAAATGGAAGAAATTAAACAACTTAAAGCATTTTTCCTCAAAAGAAGGGACTGCTGACAAAACATTCCTCATACTTTCAGAATTAGTCAGATTAAACATTTGACATATGAGTTTGACAATTCAAAATTCTGAAAATCAAAGTTGCAGATGCATACAGTTTTTCCATGCCTGTCAATTATATTCCCATTCTTGTCAGTAAGTGTAGGACTGGAATTAACTAAATGTTTAGTAGTGATGGAATTATTTAAAGTTATAGTTGATGAGTTAGGATTGGGATGACTGTATAAGAAAGTAAAAGAATGAGGAAATGTATACACTCTATCTTTCTGGGGGTGACTGACTATCAGGAAAATTACTTGCAGTGATACACACATCGTCCAACGCTGACCGCAGTGGAGGAATGGGTGAAGGTTCTGGAAATCCCATTTGTAACAGCTCATAGTATTTTCTGAGAGAATGAGAAACCTTAATGTTTTCCACTGAAAACACTGGCACATTCTGGAAGTAGTTTCAGAGAAAGACAAACCCTCACAGGTGAAATCAAGAAACCGTGCTCTCCTCTGAATATGAATCAGAAATCTGAGTAGATAATCTTACCTCTGTCCCTTCATCTTCATGTCCACATTCAGAATTTTGAATCCCTTCAAGTAAAGAGGCATCTCTTTTCCTTTTTCCAGAAACCACATTATAAAAAGGTGCAATTGCCTGAATTAGACCCTGAGCCAGATCAAGTAAACTACCAATGTCTAGAGAAACTCGAGAAGGAGCAGGTATATGTTTAGTTTTCTGTTTCTTTTTGACTAAAAAAATTGGGTCAATAGAGTTGTTAATGGCAGCCGCTTCAACAGGGCTGGTTACAACATTCTGAATAAACACGGAAGCTTTTCCTGTTCCTTCTCACAGAACCAAAAAGAGTGTCTCTTCCTTACCCACTGAGGGAACCCCAACAGCTGCAGTACCTGGTCCATAGTGGCTGTAGCTGCTGCACCAATAACTGGGGTAAAAGATAAGTGGGCTGAGGAACCAGGTTTGATCACATTAGAGTCACCCACCTATGGCTGAGACAATTTTCTACCACAATCTGGTCGGAAATGCTGTTTGCTTAACTTTTTCTTTTTCTAACTGGAAAAAGGAAAAACTGTGGGACTGGTAGTTTGTTCCATGGTTAAGCCAAAAATAGTGTCCTTTTCCGGGGGAAAGCAAGCAGGATAAGCTGGTAAAATGTTAAAGTTGTTAAAAGTCACTTTTTCTCAATAAAGCGTGGTATAAAGCCCTTTAATGTACTTTCCAGCCCCCAAAAGTAAAATAAACATAGTTTCTTCACAGAAAAATTAAGTCTTGTAACAGCCCACTAAAATGCAGACTCCTAGCATAAAAACATCTCTCCTCAGCATAAAAGTATACATAAAAAGTATGTTTTTATTTGAAAAGTTTTTCCCCAAAGGGAACTTATCTACCCAGCAAAGGAACAACACAACTGAACCTCAGTCCTTGAAAGCCCACATTAGAGAGCTGTCTTCATTGGCAGGAAAGCTCTGAAGGGCTTGGAACTCAAACCTGTGTTTTTAGTCAGCTCAGCTCAAGCTGCTTAAGGGTTTGAGCTTGTGGAAGGTGTCCTGAAGCTTTAGAAGCTGGTCAACTGTTATATCCTTGGCAGGGCATAACTAGCTAAGGCTACTGCAGCAGTGATCAGTTTAATGAACATCAATACTTTAATAAATTATTGAAAATTTAATACAGTGATAAATGTCTTCCAACACTTTAGAAAACATATATTTTACTTTTCCAGGTTATTTTCTTTCCTGTAGTACAAAATATGGGCATTAACATGTCTTCTTATGACTTTCTTCTTATACAAGTACATCTAATGAGTTTACTTGTAAATTAAGTTATAGGTATTATTTATTACAGTTACTATAATTTTAATATAACTTAATTCTAAACTAATAATGTAATGCATTTACTATGATGAAATTAATTTAATTATATATTTATTATCCATTTAGAATTCATCGTGAATGTATTATGGCTGTCATAATTATTATAATTGCTATTTATTATGGTATTAATAGATGTGTAATAAATCCTATGTTCCTCTGCTGTTTCTTTGTGATCTGATTTAAATGAAATATTCATCTTTAAAGACACAACCATCTGTTTTATTTTTCTCTGGGAGTTTACATATTTATAATATGCCTTTGTCTTTAACTCCTTCTAGTTTATTTTCACAGATGTCTCTAGCTACTGCAATGGCACCATAAACTTTCTTACTGATTTAGTTTACTTTTGTTATAACACATAGGATATGTTGTACAGAATATATATTTTTTTACTTTATTCTTAAGTAATGCAGCTTGTTTAAACATGTATTCCACCCACCGCAGTGGTTATTTTGCATGTGAAGATTTAGCATATTCTATTTTTGATACAGAGTTGAGGCAGAAGTACTAAAAATATGCTGCCTATAGAAGACATCCAATCTGTATATTCAATGGTGGCAATGTACGCTCAGTCAACTTTACTTAGATTTTCTCTTAAATTAATAATTTGTAAAGCCATATTGTTAATTCTAGTGGCTTCTTCTATCATTTGACTTTTGTGATATTGAACTTAGTGACATTGTGGTGTGATGTACTCAGGCCTTCAACTAACTCAGGACTGATGACAGTACTCACAACTCTGACATGTAGTCAGCTGCAACTGTGGGCTTTCTTCAGAGGTGCAGATAGCAAAAACATACTATGCATTTTGATAGGTATGAAAATAGTGACTGCTGAAACCTTTACTTGCTGGAGTCCATCTTGGAGTAATTTATACTTCGTCCATCTTGGAGTAATTTATACTTCTTGAGCTGTTATTGTTGTGCCAACTCATTTTCTACCACAATTACAAGAGTTGGTGTTATGGCAGCATCTTCACAAACTCGGTGGTATGTGTTTAAATATAGCACTGTCTGCTTAGATATATTACATGGGATCAGATTCCAAAAGAGTCGCTCTCAGTGTAAGTCTGCCCCGATTCTGAAAAACTTGCTCTCAGTGTAAGGGACTTATTACTGTGTAATGCCTTTCTATAAACAGGCTTACACTGCGGGCCAGATTCCAGAAGTCGTGCTGTTGGTGTAAGTGGTCACTGAGAGCAGGTCATTTGGAGTTGGGCCCATGGTTTCAACATTTAGAGTATCATTTTTAGTTATTCAGCAGGTCTTAAAGTTATGTGTTATGACATCCTAAGTAATGCTGAGCAAAATAAAGTAAGAAGGGATTTGTTTACTGACTTTGAAAAAAAAACATTTGGCCGTGGTGATCACAATCTGCTTCTAGCCAAACTGGAGAAATGTCGATTATATACTGAGATGATTGCATAGTTTGCAAATTACTTAGAAAACAAACCATTCAAAATTAGTGTCACAGAGATACAACCACTACCTTTACATCAGAGTACAGGGATACCTCAAAACTTTATACTTGGCCGACTGGGTTTTGTAACTCTGCATCAACGATCTCCCATGGAACATTTAAGACTTAAACCGTATTCTTTATGCAGATGATATAGTAGCTACAAGATCTACTAAATGTCAGAATGATAGTAATACCATCCTACAAGATTTATTTATTTATTTTGTTTACTGGGGTAGAGAACTGATACATTTTGACTAGTTTCAGTCTCAGCATGGGAGCAATTAAAAAAAGGCAATGCAAAGAGAAATTAGGAAAAATGTACAATTTGCATAGGTAGTAAAATCAGTAAACAGAGCAGTAACTGATCATAAACATGCCAAGTCACACACAGCAAGTGAAAGCAAGTCAATTTATAAATATTAAACAATATGTAAAGTGTATGAGTGTTTCTTAGGTATAAGAAGTGCCTTAGTTTAGGTTAGACTATCCCCTGTAATTCTGCTTTTCTGAATAGTGCAGTATGATGGGAAATGTCACATGAGAGCAGAGGACAGGTTTAAGCTATGTGGTCTGGAGTGTTACAAGTACATTGTGCTCAATTTTTTTTATGAGATTTCAGTTTGGCTTTGTTTTTTTAGAATAACCTGATAGTGGACATCAAAAGAGCCACTGTAATGCTATTGGAATGATATACTGCATTTCTAAAAGACTGAGCAACTCCAGAACTAAACAGTAACCTACAAGATTTCTCACCTGCTTACAAAGGAAACAAGGCAAGTGATAGATGAATTGGTTTTATTAACCAAATTAGAATACTTCTTCTTCATCATTACCCTCAATTTATAAAATAATACAAAACAGAGAACAAAATACTTGGGTTTACACAACTCAATCCACAATGTGAACACCACTGCCTCATAACCTAGCGATCTGTATATATAAATATATATATATATATATATATATATATATATATATATATATATATATACATATATACACACACACACACACACACACACACACACACACACACACACACACACACACATACACGTGTGTGTATATATTTATATATATATATATATATATATATATATATATATATATATATATATATATATATAGATAGATAGATAGATCCCCCAGATTCTCTAAAGCTTGCACGGCATGCAAGATCGGTGCAGGAGCTCCAGCAGGCAATATGTCTGCCGTGCGATCCAGCAACTGCCTGCAGGGGTGTGCACGAGTACTCCTGCACTAATTCTGCACGGACTAAGCCCTTGTATGCAAATCACCCCATTTGCAGGAGAAATCTATGCAAATGAGGTGATTTTGCAATCCAGGAAGATTGCAATCGTCCGTGCAGGACCAGTGCTATCTGCAGAAATGTACTCTATTAGTAACTGAGTACATATTTGCAAAATCCAAAACGAAGCTGTGACAGCTTCAAATAAAGGCTGCATATCATGTAGTAAGCATGCCAATGGCCAAGTATAAGGCCATTGGCATTGGAAACAGTAAAAAAAAAATACAAAAAGCTAATTTTTTTTTTTTGCCGATCTTGGTGGTTTAAGCGTAGGGCAGTGGCGTGCAAAGGGATCGGAGGGAAAATAACAAAATGAACCCAAATTAAGCATTCTAACTAAAATCAGTATTCTACCATGCAAGTCAATGGCAGGCAGAAGACAACATGGCCAGTGAGTAGTGGTTGCTAAGGGGGGAGGCTCAGTGTGAGACATGTAACTATGCATTACCAGTTTTCCCCAGCATGTGAATCAGGTCCCAACAGTGTAAGAGTAGGAATAGCTTGGTGCAAGCCGCCTAGGAGTTAGGTGACATCATGGGGGGGGGGGGGTGCATCAGGCATGCTGTAAGTGGATTGGAGCCCTGTGGCTCGGGTTTGCACCTAGCTTAGCACAGCTAAGCTAGGGGGTATGCCTAAACCTGCCTAGCACTCTTTACAATGCCTAAGTGGGTTTGCGCGCCGTACACCAGGTTTTAAAGGCAGAAAACAAAAGTTAAACCAGGAAATAGCAGCACTGTGCACATTTGAGCACTCTGTTTGTGTGGCATGACCCCGGGCTTAAACAGGAAGGCAATGAGAAGGGAAAACAGCAGTAGGAAGCTAATCAAGGAGAACTAGCATAGCTGGCAGGTGAAATGTATCAGTATCAACCAATTACACAGGCAGCAGACCAGCCCAGCCCAGAACACTACTATAAACTATGCAAACACCTTCACCTCTGGTTTTTCCACACTCTACACCACCAGTGTAAACAAGCGGGGAACTTTTAACACTCACAACAGCAAAATGATAGGGGCTGCAATAGCTATCATACAACAACTTGTGGAAGAGGCTGAGGGTGGTGAGGATGTGAATGCTGTTGACCAACCCACAGTGAGGGGAGGGAGAACAGTGTACAGACCCAGGGTAACCTACCAGGGGCTACATGAGCTGGAGATAGTGGAGTGCTATAGGGTGGACAGGGACCTCCTACAGCAAATTGTTGAGCTGTGCCAGCCATGCCTCACACACAGAACTAACAGAGGGGAACCCATCCCAGTGAATACCAAGGTATATGTAGGCCTAAGAATACTAGCTACAGGTTCCTTCCAAAGGCCAACTGGGGATATGATGGGGATCTCACAGACATCAGCATCCAGGGTACTCCACCAGTTCCTGGATGCCATGTCAGCACATGTCGGTGAGCACGTATATTTCCCCAACACCCATGAGGTGCTGGCCAGCAATATGCAACTGTTCCACCAAATAGCAGAATACCCTGAGGTAGTGGGTGCTATAGACTGCACGCACATATGCATCAAAGCACCACTGGGTGAGCTGGGTAGGGTCTACATCAACCACAAGGGCTTCCCCTCCATCAACTGCCAGGTCATGTGCCATGCCCAGGGCATAATAATGAATGTGTGTGCTGGCTGCCCTGGAAGCTATCACAATTCCCACAATTGGCATCTGACACAGCTGTACCAGAGATTTGCCAATGGGGACATCCCTGATGGTCACCTAGTGGGGGATGCACTGAAGCCGTGGCTGATGACACCCATCAGAAATGCACACACACCCAAACAAGAACGCCATAATGAGGCACACGCACAGACCAGAATTATAGTAGAGCATGTGTTTGGGATGCTCAAGTCACGGTTCCGGTGCCTGGACACATCTGAGGAGCCTTGCAGTACTCACCAGCTACATGCACCCAAATTGTCCTCGTATGTGCCATGCTACACAATATAATCCTGTGGAAACAGCTGCAGCAGAAACAGCACAGGGCAGGGCCACACAGCCCCCTACCATTGCCAAGGCCTGCACAGGCACAGAGTGACTCGGAGGAGGAACAACCTGAGCCTGCCCAAGTAGGCAGAAGGAGGTGTGCCCAGTATGCCCTGGCCTTGGCAAAGAGGCAATGCATAGCACATACACTGACACAGGAGGGACCCAGGGAACGACAACTCTCTCCAACTCTCACATACAGTAAAAGGGATGCCAAACATTACACTACCTGTGCTCAGACATGTGTAGGGAGTGTACTATGTGCATCCTACATAGGCAGCCCTGCAGCACCACCCTCAGTACTGGGACACCCACAAGGTAAGTGACTCACACATGCCAGTCAGGGGGGGTTCACATACCCAACAACAGTCACAGCTGGCAGGACAGGTGTAGACAAACACAAACAAAGGCTGTGCTATGGCCTCTGAATTATGCCTATGGGTAACCTCCCCCCCAGGCCTACACAGATAGATGACAGCAGGTCAGGCAGTGGGATGTCAGTTCTGAAGGGTAGGAAGTCTGAAACTAATATGTAGGTAAAAAAGCTAAGATATGTAGTACACTGGTATGTCTCTAGGCAGCATGATAGGTAAGACTACAGAATGAAATGGAGTACCTGACATACCAGTACAGTCATAGCAAATGTGTACAGGTGTCAGGTGTACCCCCCCCATCCTACATAGACATGTAGTAACAGGCAGGTGTGCCCCCCCATCCTGTGTAGACATGTAGAAATAGTCAGGTGTGCCCTCCATTCTACATAGAAATGTAGTAACAGTCAGGTGTGCCCCCCCAAAGCCTGTGTAGAAATGTAGAAATAGTCAGGTGTGCCCCACCCCATCCTACTTAGAAATGTAGTAACATTTAGGTTTGCCTCCCCCCAGTCCTGTGAAGAAATGTAGAAATAGGCACATGTGCCCCCCCATCCCATGCAGAAATGTACTAACAGTCAATGCCATGTGATCGATGGACACCCTGCAGAAACAGTATGCTACCTGTAGGTGTACAACACATAGGTCAGCATTGCAATACAGACTACCTGGACTTGATCCACACATTCAATACAGACGGGCATACTGGGCATGCTCACACACTTAGAGAAATAAAGGCAATGTCAGTCAGCAACACACTGAAAGCTCATACTGGGCATGCTCACACACAAACACGTGAAGGCCCTGTCTGCAAACACCAGTGGACCAGACATAACTGGCAGTCGCAGATGTTAGTGCACCACACATGCTTTGCACACACAGTGGACAGGAATACAGTCATATATCTAAGGACAACACACTATAATAAGCCAAAGGTAGATGTACATAGATGTGTGGAAGAGGGTGACTGTGACAAGAGCCATCCAGGCCTGTCCCACCCAGCAAACAGCTAAAGGGCCACAACCACATGAGGTTCAGATGTCAATCACTGTAGATACTAGCCACCGGTATATGTCAGCAGTACATACTATGTGGAACACATGCTAGCTGTGCAACATGAGTCTACAAGGAAGGTGTCATCATCTAGCATCTGTATACATGTACCTTGTGAAATATGACCCTGTGTGTGCCCACATGTGGTGTGTCAACCTCTACACTGCCCTTCCCATAACCCTACAATGATAAGCCTGCTTAGGTCATCCACTGTGAAATACACCTTTGAGAGAGTTCAGCCTAATAATCTCCGTGGCGCGTCCCATAACTGCGTACTGCTGTAGTGTGATAAACTAATTAGGTAGGAGTTCTAATCCCAGACATGGCAAGTGTGTGTTTGTGTGTGTGTCTGTCTGTGTAGAGAGCAATGCTTTTTAGGGTAGTCACACTCCCTACAATTGAAATGCTCAACTTTGCCAAGGCTGCTGATGTCATCCACCTAGAAATACACCTCTGTGAAGGTTGCAGCCCAGTAATTTCCATAGCGAGTGCCATAACTATGTACTGCTGTTGTGTGATATAGAACTCTCGTAGGGTTCTATTCCCACCCGTGGCAGTTCTGGATGTTTTGTGTGTGTTTCAATGTCTGTGTAGGGAGCAATGCATTTTAGGCTAGTCACACTCAGTACATTCCAAATGCCCTACTTTGGCAATCCTGTTGATGTCATTCATTGTGAAATACACCATTGTGGAAGGAATTCTCCAGTAATCCCTGTGGTGTGTCCTATAACAGCTCCATGCTGTACTGTGATATAGACCTCTGCTAGGGGTTCTATACCCACACATGCCAGTTGTGGATGTTTTGTGTGTGTGTCACTGTCTGTGTAGGGAGCAATGTATTTAGCCAGCCACACTCACTACAATTCAAATGTCCTACTTTGGCAATCCTGCTGATGTCATCCAATGTGATATACACCTTTAGGGAAGGAGTATTCCAATAATCTCATTGGCGTGTAGTATAACTGCATAGTGCTGTAGTGTAATAAACTAATTAGGTAGGGGTTCTACTCTCAGACATGACAGGTGTGTGTGTGTTTGTAACTCGTATCCTGTGTGGAGTTAGGTGTGAGTGTGTGACACCTGGGCCCAATGTGGAGCGGGTTTTGCAAATTTCTTATATGGTGGCCCTACTATATATCACAATGTCCACCATACAGGGATAACAGATGTGAAATAACCGAGAGGCTGGGGTGCAAATCCATATCCATACATGTGACATCAAGGCCAGGCAGTCACAGTTAGCAACCCCAGTATTACACAGAGCACACTCTCAACCCATGTCTCATATACACACAAATGCCTAGGCAACAGCCAATATGTGGGTAGTACACTGCATATTGGCCACTGATAGTAACTATGGAGTGATTGCAGTGGGCTACAGAGGGCATGGCACCCTGTCCATCTGTCCAATAGGCAGGTACATGCAGACAGTGCACCTTCCCCATATTCCTCACTGGACATATGCAACACCTGTGGTGCCATCACATGTGACCCACAAAGGACATACCATGCCTGAAAACATGCCCTGTATGGACAGATGCCACTCACACCAGGGAATGTCGTTAGCATGCTATCAATGTAGGTGCAAAGTAAACCTGCTGTCCATTACCAGTTCCTGCCAAGGTGGCCAAGACTGGCACATCTGTTGATAATATGTATACACAACATGGGCCAGACACCCCAGGTACAGTTATACATGTCACTGTACATGCATGTGGGAGGTGTGCACATCCCAGGCACCATCCATGTCATGGACTAAGGAATACATACATGGCAAGTGATGCACGGCATTGGCCACACACAATAGCCACCCAGGTGACTGGGTGGGGGATACAATACCCACCTGTGTAGGCAAATGCAGAAACTACAGCCATGAGCAACAATGCAGACCATTGTCATGTGGCCTAATGCCAAGGTATACCCATCACCTAGCCTTGTATAGCCATCTGGCACAGTCGACCACCACACACCCGTGCAGAAATGCATCCATGCATGTCAGTACTGGCAGCCTGTGTGTTTGTGTGTATGTTGTATGATGAGTATGATCACATCCACACTCACTACAACCCCCATTGACCTACTGAAGCATGCTGTCTGATGTCAGACACCTCCCCATACCCTTTGCCCATATAACCTCCGTATGACCCGTGTGGTGAATGTGATACCTACACAGTAATGTGTTGTGGCAATCTCACTAGTGATGAGTTGTAATCCTGGCCCTGCCAAGTATGTCAATGTGTGTGTCCCTGTGAGAGTGTAGCTGTGTTGACACTGGCACCTGTTTATGCAGACAGGCACGTGTACTTCAACTATCGTATTGCTACCATATCCCTGTTGCAGATGTTACTCACCATCCCATATATGTTCTAAGGGCTCCACAACAGGTAACGTATGTGGTGCATCCGATAACTGCATAAAACTGTGACAGCACTACATAGTCATCAGGGGTTTGATACCTTATGCTGGTAGGTGTGTAACACAAACATGCTTACATTTTACTTTCCCACCCCTCCCTGATATGTCTTTGCCTCTGTCTGCCTCTCTCACTCCCTCACTGGTGGATGTGGAGACCTACACCTGCTTTGCTTAGGCAGCAGCATGTGTATTTTAGGTATTTTAGGTAATGCTCATGATCAGCTGATGGCCTCTGTATGAATTGCAGCCCTCCCCTAGCTGATTGTTGTGGCAACATTCCCATAGCCAATTGCATGGAAACACACTCCAATATCTAGGAACATCATGTTGGTGTTGGGCCTTGTCATTCACTGTGAGCAGGAACTCGATCTGTTGTTTGGCAGACAGCATCTCAGATGGATTGGGAATTTACCTCTGACAACATACACTGAGGAAACAGGCCAACACACAGGAGGGGGATATGCCTGACCTGACTACAGACTGTAAGTGCTGCTATACTGCATTTGGAGTAATGTTGGTTTAACAGGGTGTGTGTGGATATGGCTGTCCTAAATGTATTAATACCTGCCATGTCAGTTCTATGTTTATGAGGACTTACCATCTGTGGAGTCATCTGCAGACTGGGGAGTGTGTGTTGCCTTTGGTTTCCTGTCTTACCCACAGAGCATGTATCTGTGAATTGCAAAAGGTAGTGTGAGGATTGCAGTCTGTAGATGGTGAAAGCCATGACAGTTACTGACTTCATATCCCTCATAGGACATATGTTGTGACAAACCTTGTTACAACAGTAAATGCATGATGTCATCACAGCAACATGTCAATATTGGCCCTGTGTATGTGCTTCCAGTCACAACTCTGTCACCCTTTGTACATATGTCATGCATTAAAAGGTGCATATGTGCTGTACACCATAATTAGTGTCATCACATCTGATAACAAGCCAGTGAGATATCAGACTGCTACACGTTATGTACAGTAGGGGTTATATTTGATGACATAACCTGGACATTCTGTGATTGTTTGTACAGTACTGAGGTCTGTGTACTTATGGTGAATGTCGACAGTGTGTGTATTGTTAATATGTACTTTGGCCTGTGTACAGACTGTGGTAGATGTCATAGTTCTAGGTCCCGTCCTATCTGATGTTACATGCTGCTCCACTGTATGTTACCATATTGGCTTACATGTTTGTAGGGCCATACACACACATGTCCTATACCACAGACAGGCATTAGGCCACACCGTGTAGCAGCCCAGTATATGTAGGGTTAGTGTGTGAGTGGCACATATGATAATGGTGTTGGACAGATAGTCCATATACTATAATATTATGCTAGCTTACTCCCGCTTACCCCCGTGCTAATTTCTTTAAATGAAAAGAAAAAAGGGTTGAAAGGAAAGTGGTGAAAAAGGGGCACAAAGAGGGAAAGACAGTAGGAAAAAAAGCTAGGGATGTGCAGGAAGGGTGTAGGGAGGGTCCATAGCTGCCCATTTCTTCTACAGCAACAGCTGTTCATATACGCTGAACATGGAGGTAGATTTGGACACTCAAACCCCAGGGAGAGGGGTGAGGACAACAATAATAAGTTATGATTCCAATTAGACAGGATTATATGTATCCAGTGGACACATGTAAAATGTACAGCTATGTATGGGGTGAGATTTTTTTGTGGGAACAGATTGCCCTTTTTTTTTTTCAGGTGAGAGTAGGATGTTGGGGAGGGGTAGTAGGTATATTTGGGGAGGTAGGTTGGGTAGGTTAACAGACGAGACACACAAGACACATACAAGGGCGGTATATGACACATGTGGGGGGTAACACCTTGATGGAGAGGGGTGTTGGGATATCGAAAGCCCACAAGCCCCCTAGTGGTAACAGTGGGAATGAGGTCCCCACCTATAGGCAGTCACTACTGCATCTAAACAGCCCTGAAGGTGGCTGTGCTGGGGGCTGAGCCGCAGAGCCAGGCTTACTCTCTAATCACGACACACGGCCTTTGAGCTGGTGTAGAAGATCACCAAACTGCTCGTTGATGGCTCTATGCACCACGACCACGACCTGGCAATGGCTGACAGGTGCCTGTCCATGCCCACTCCCGGGAGGGGGCAAGCCCCATCCCCTGAGTAGGTTCCACCCGAAGGTGGTGCAGAACCAACGGACAGGGAGGTCTGGGGTTGGGCCCCACACATGCTGGTGCCTGGTGCCATGGCCAGCTAAGGTGGGACAGGTGGGTCTACTGAGACTGACCTTCCCAAGGGTGCTATAGTGTTTAGATTTCATCATCATATATGGGTTAGTAATAGTCAACACATTTCAGGGTTAGGTATAACAGCATGCATAGATATTCCCATTTACCCAGACACCAGATACAGAACAGTTGCATAACAAACAAAACACATGCACATATAGGACCACAGTGGTAATAACAGCATGCAGGTACGTTGATAGCACCATGCCAACAATGTTGGAATAATTCAATATGGCACATGCATGGGAACCATTAATATATTTATAAAACAACTGGACATTATCAGAGTCAGTACATACCAGTTGGGGTGTGTATGTTGATTAGTGTTGAAGATAAGGTGGGGGGAGAGAAAGATGTCAATTAACAAGTAGTATATTCCTGTAGTCCACATTACTTTCCTAGTCAGTGCTGTTATCTGTACCTTACAAGTCTTGCTGAACTATAGCCTTATTGTTGACAGTGATATGGCTGTCATCATCATTACACATGAACCAGTTTTACCTGCAGTATACACCTCTTACCTGGTATACCTGTGGAGGGAATGTTTGTTAACACTGAATAACTGTTTGTACACATATGCCCCGATTTTGGGTTGATGTTTTGCACTATGCTATCCAACTCTTTCTGCACAGACTCTGGCCATGTGTTGACCACATGCTGGTGTGCCTGGACATATCTAGAATATTGCCCTCTTCCACCTTTAGTGACCTGACACACACATATACATGCTTTCCTACACAGTTATATTATGTAGCACAGTGTGGGCAACAGTGACCAGTGATACTTTATTATTCAGAGAAACTGCAACACTCACAATCCCCTACAATACCAGGGTGGACAGTACTAGTACAGGTTATATTGGTCTGTATTTCTCAGCACAGTGTTCGTATTCAACGTACCTGTGGGAGCAATGTTTGTTAGCACTACATGACTGTTGCCACACAAAGTTCCAGATTACACATTAGTATTATGCACATGCATATCACTCTGTTACTGTACACACTCTGGTCACAGCTTGACAACATGGGAGTGTAGATAGGACATACTTGAAATATTTCTCTCCTAACAGTTTCGGGAGTTACTACAGTGACAGGTGTGTTCTCACGATGGTTGACAATCACTTGTATTCCCTGTTTGCTGGCTACACATCTGGGATCATCCCACAGACTTACCAGGGTGAAAGGGGGACAGGCAGCAGATATGGGCACGTATACTGGACATTCTGGTCTCATGTGTACAGTTATGGGGTATGAATCTGTGTGCAGTCTAATTCCAGTCCCAGGATTCAGATTATGGCTGTGTCTGCTACAACTTAAACATTGTCCAGCACAGTTGTGTCTGCTATATTGATATTGCTGTATATCTCCAATCTGCTTTCTGCCTTATTAATCCCCTGTACTTATGCATTCTGACCTTGTATAACAACACTCTTATACAGATTTCCTAGACAGTTATATGTTGTAGGACAGTGTGGGTGACAGTGATGTGTAATACCTCATTATTTAGAGCAACTGCATATCATTCTTGTATTTCTGGGCACAGTGTTGGTATCTGACAGACCTGTGGGAGGAATGTTTATTAGCACTACCTGAATGTTCCCACACACAGTACCAGGTTCCACATTACTATTATGCACATACATCTCACTCTGTTACTGTGCACAGTCTGACCACAGCTTAACAAGTTGGGGTGTAAATGGGGCATATGTGGCTTCTTAGTCACATAAGGTATTGGGGAGTTGCTAGTGTGCCAGGTTTGTTGTCATAGATGTGTGTCAATCAGTTGTATTTCCTGTTTGTTGCCTATATGTCTGGGATAATCCCACTTATTTCCCAGGGGGACAGGTTGATAGACAATAGATATGGGATACTTTAATAGACATTCTGGACATATCTGTACAGTTGTGGTGTATGATTCTGTATGTAGACTGCTACCACTGGCAGGATTCGAACCGTGGCTGTGTCTGCTAAATAAACAACAGTTCACATCTTAGTTGCATGTGCTATTCAGTTTTTGTTGTCTGCATTTTCCCTGTTTACTGTCTATGTGTCTCTTAGTTGTACTAAATGTCCTCTGGGGATTACACCTATCACATACAGGCATTCCTATACATTCAATTTATGGTGCATGGTGTGGGTAACAATGCTAATACAACTGTACTATTACATGATTGCAAATATACATTACCATATGATACCAGAATATACACATGCAATCCAGCAGTAATACCTGTTTTATCAGGATATTACACTTTTATTGATATACAAACAATATGAGACTCTTCCTGCCATATTCTCTAGTGTATGCAGTACTTGCCTTGAACAATACAGGTTTTATACTAGCAATTAATTTACTACTACTTTTATTTTTATTTCCTATGACAGTATAAGCATGATTATTACTGACCTGTTTCGCATTGCAACCTCGCCAGGTGGATGATGTGGGCCTTCTGGTTCGTGGCCCACTCCGTTGCAGCTGTGGGGGACATAAAAGGAATATTTAGTCATACCTACCCATAATATACCTGAGTTGGCAATTATTACACACATACTGGGGTAATACTTACACACATCTGGCACAACCCCTGATGCTCTAGCCTCTTGGATCCACTCCTCCAAGAGGTCCTCGTTCTGCCGCTTCAAGTCGGCATAGTGGTGTCTGACCTGCTCACCATTTCGGGGTATGCAGTGGCACTGGTGAGGTCACGGTCGAGATGTTCCCAGGCCTCTGCCTTATATTGGGAGCCCTGGTACCGGTCCAGCAGCAGTCTCTGTGCATGGTCTTTAACTAGGAGTCCTGCCATGACCTTGGACTGCTGGATGCACCAGCGCTGCACCTGGAAGCGCACTCCTTCTCCCCTTACTGCCATAGTGCCTTCATGGGGAAGCTACAACCAGTTATGAGATGTATTCCCACCTCTTGGGTTTAAGTAGGGCTGATTTCCCACACTTTTCCGTGATTGGCTGGTTTTGAAAAGGCTAAGCTATGGGCTACCCTGCTTACCTAACATTGGCATTGTTTAAAGGGGTATACCACTGGGCACAATGAGTTAGCTGGTCTACACATTGCTCACACCTGCTAAGCTGGCCTGTGCAGTGCTTAGCATTGCTTACATTAGACTTTCATTATAATGCCTTTTTGGCATTGTGTTATTATTCATTACACCTTATATGTATGCCTGGTATCCCTGATTGATGTGTACATACACTCTGTTGGGTCCTTGTGTTTTATTGGGTACTTCAACACTCTATTACAATTACACCTCACTTCTGGGCTTACTGCTGTACTCCATTTCACATATTTATGTTATGTAGTGGGTTATGGCACATATGACTGCATACTGATGCCTTTCACAGGTTCAGTTTGGTTATACTATGGTGTGGATTTGTTTGCTACCGCCTCATTCTTCTGTACTTCTGTGATGGCTTGGTGGATAACTACTGGGACTATGGTGTATATGGTCCTGGGTTTGAGACCTGCATGGCTGTTTATTTTGTTGATGGGCAGAACAAGGGCCGTTGGATACAGAGTGATTAAGGCACTTTTGGGCAGTTTTAATTGGGTTTGCATGATGGTAAGCACTGCTAACCTGCTGTTACATCTGCTTACCGAGAGTTAGCTTGAGAATTGCTTAGCCAGTGTAGGAATTGCTTACCTCCGTGCAAATGGAGTTACACTCGCTTTCTAGTGCTTATATATGCTAACTACTGATTATTGGTGTTTAGACCTGCTTATTAGTGCCTTATTCATTATGACACTGACACCTCACATGTGCATTTACTGCAGTACTCCATTTCATAAATATATGTTATTTAGTGGGTTATGGAACAAAAATATTGGTCATAACGTGCTTTGCCATGTAAAATTGGATGTGCTGCAGTGGGACTCGAACTGGGAATGCCTGCTCGTAAGGCGAATGCTCTGCCCACTACACTATTACTCTGCTGCTTCATTTGCATATATCTTCCTTGTTATCTTCTTTAGCCTTTTAAGATGCTTTAACCATAGCTAAGTGATGGGCACACCCGTGCACCTACGGTTAGCTGTAATCGGATGTTTAAAAAAAATGGTTTCTTCATTTTATTTCTATATCCTGTTGCTGTTATACACAAGGGGGACTGTTGGTGAGGATATGGGGTCATGCATTCCCCTTTCTGCTGTTCTACATTGTGGGGGCATGTTTATTCTGAGCTCTGCTCTCAGACATGCCCCCTGTACTCTTACATGCTCCGTGCAAGCCTAGGAGCTTGCATTATTGATATGCATGGCGCACTGCCATCCTGCTCTTAAACAGTCGCTTCCATGCAGGAGTAAGCTAGTCCTGCATGGAAGATTAGTAAATCTGGGGGATAGCTAGATAGATTCAAACTATTCCCTGAGAAATGCCATAGATAATCAGCTGATCACCCCCCCCCCCCCAGTACAATAGCCACTGCAGAAAGACTTGTCGACACATTGGCATACAGTTTCATAAGAAATTATAGACACTACTTCTCTAACCAAGTTTTGTAAAGCTCCTAATAACATGCTGCTAAAAATATATATTGTTATTATTTTAATAATGACAGGTAAATTATTCCCTGTCTCATTTAGTCAGTAAGCTACACTAACTGGGTAACTATTATTATCAAAACGTACCTGTTAGAAAATGCATTGTTTCTTTTTTTTTTTTTTGGTCTTGCATATGTGAAGGTATGTAAGTGGTATTACCATACCCTGTTCAATTACCTTCAACATGTATTGCATTGTAATATAAACTAGTGTTTATAAGTCCCTGTGCTCAATAAATCAAACATTTAGTTTGTGTATATTATTCTATAATTTTGTTATATGAAAACCCAATTATTGAATCATTATTTTTCAGACGCACTTCTTTTTGTGCTACTGTATAGCTGTTATATTTTATATTTAAGTGGACTGAGTCAAGTCTAAAAAGGGTCCATGGGGTAGTGCACCCACCCGCTTAACAAATGTGTAGTAATAATAATAATAATAATAATAATAATAATAATAATAATAATAATAATAATATTAAAGACCCACTCTCCAGGAGATGGCTATAATTTAGTCATCTACTTTGTAGCTGGGCTACTTTCTGAGCCTCAGTCTTACTGTGTACATAGTTTGTTTCTATGATATTACAGTTCTTTTTTGAGTTTAGGAGAGTTTCTGGTGAGAGTTTGCTCTCGGCAGTCATCATATCATATGTAAGACCATGGCATAAGACTCAACAGGTATACCAGCTCATGCCAGAACGATACTGTTACATAAAGTTTATATCTCTCAGTGTAAACAGGTTGAAGGATAAGACTGAAATGCAGAGATTCATTAATATGGTTTTAAAGAGGGGTTACCCTAAGAGTGCAGCTTATACATTCTATTGGCAAGCTTCAATTATTTCCTTTAAGGAGTTGTTATGGGGTTGAAAACAGGAATGAATGTGGCAAAAATCAGATTTATTTTATTTATCAGTTTAATATGTTGTCTAAATAATTGTTTGCAGTGTTAAAAGGAATTGGAATATTTTATTTTATGAGTTAGTTGCTATTTGGGGCCCCTTTAATATATTTTACAAAGGGCAAGAATATTGATAATTTTGTTTGCAATAGTTATTTTGCTATGCCTGTGATCCCTTTTGATATTAATATTTCCCATAGTCCCCTGTGGGGGCTGCCCTGCTTGTTCCTTTGTTTGTTGTGAATTTGATACAATTAATAATTTTAAGGTGGTCATTAACTGAGGCTTTATGTGTGACACTAAGGCAGTAATTTATGCTATTATACAGGACTGACCTTACCAGTTGTGAGTCCTAGTTTTAACCATTTTGGTGGTGCCCTTCATCTGGTTTTCTATTTATCATTCATTATCTCCCTCTACTTACTGACTGAACTTGGCTTAGGGTTGGCATAATGGTTAAGGTGTTTACCCCACAAACGAAAGGTACAGTTTTGATTCTTGCCCTTGGACATCAATTAATGACTAGGTGTGTAATAGTCTGCAGATTGATTGCCTAGTATTTTCCTATGATGCTATTAAGAGTATTTCACATTAGGTATCAGGAATGTTTGCTATTAATGTGTATTCAAATAAAGCAATATATGTATTTCTTACCTTATATTTTGTCATAAGACATATTAAAACAGAAGTAAATTACTAGACTTCTGGATTACCTCACTGATCCAACATCTCCTGTAGTTCCTCTCTCAGGGTCTACTTAACTCACACTTTCACACTGTTAATGTTTTAATACTTTAGACAAAGTGAATCATTTTTCTAAGCACTCCTGCCTCCCACCACTCAACACATACACCTCATGTTTCACTTCTCTGGGATTATTGTGCTCCTATCTGTTACTGAAAATAACCTTTCTCTGCCATACTGCTTAATTCGTGACAATCTGTCACATGTGCTGGTGATGAGGAGTTCTCATCACAGTATCTGCATATTTTGTACTTACTCATGTTTCTTTTCATGCTGTCTGAGACTGACTATTGTACAGTTATTTCTTCTAACTTTATTTATTAATAACCATTATACAACGACTCTCCCATTAATATTCCAAAATGTGCATGCTGATTGGTTAGCGTGCACATTGTAAACCAGATTTATACTAATGGAAAAAGGTCCGGTTGCCCCGACTTTTTCCATTAGTATAAGTCTTTTTTTACAGCAATGGAGAACGCAAGATCTCCGTTGCTTTTTAGACACTGCCTCGCTATGTTAAAGGAGTTTAACATAGCGAGACAGCTTTAAAAAAAGTAACTGAGATCTTCCTTTCTCCGTTGCTTTTTTTAAATCTGTCTTGCTATGTTAAATGGGTTTAATATAGCGAGACAGCTTTAAAAAAAGCAACAGAGATTCTCTGTTGCTTTTTTAACGCTGTCTCACTATGTTAAACTCTTTTAACATAGCGAGACACTTTGTAAAAAGCAACGGAGATCTTGCTTTCTCCGTTGCTTCCACCCACAGCTCTGATGTACTGCGTAAGCATACACATGTGCAGTACATCAGAACTGCCACAGAATACCAAACAGCTGCAGAAGGGCAGCAAGGAGACATTATACAATGCCATTATTTAAGAAAAGTAAGTATTTTTTTTCTTAAATAATGTCATTATATAGCATATAACCACACCTGGTGGTAATGTTGATTTACCACGGTTGTCTTTGTTTGGCCACTCGAGCTTCACCCTCATGACCAAACCACACCAACCGTGGGTAAATCCAGCATTACCCACACCCAGGTGTGGGTTATTGCTATATTCATAAACACCATACCAGCAAGAAAAGCAAAAGCAAAACAGTACTTCTCTATCACTCTTCAAAATAAGCCTGGTTTTAACTTCTGATGCAGTAACTGGAGTGGTACACAGAGCCAGATGGTTAATCCAGCCAGTTTTGGACTGACATACAACAAGCATGAAGCTGCAGATACTAATACTGGACTTGTAACTACTATTGGATCAAGAGTAATACTAGAGAAATAATTTTCTTTTACTGTAGTGTCCCTTAGACAAATCTGTGGCTCATGTCAGGCAAAATTACATCATCAAAGACTAATATGGGTCTTCTCGATGGAGTGGGACACTTTTGGTGCAAATTAGTCCAGATGGCCTAAGACCACGTAAGACCACAACATATTATTCAACAGATATACCAGCTAATGCCAGAACAATGCAGTTATATAAGGTTATACCAAAAACAACAAAATACTCCACAGACTGTAGAAACAAACTTATAACAAAAAAGCATTCCTGGAAAGCAGCAGAAACACCATGAGTAAAGTAATGCATATTTATTCATAGAGATTCTCCCCAGGATTCACGAAGCCTCCGTGTAAGAGTTATAACTCTTACACGGAGGCTGCAGTTAAACGGAGTGATGTCAGCATGCTCTGCATATTCATGAGAGCATGCTGAATCACACCTAAGTCTAACATGGTCCGTGTAAGACAGTAGGGGGCGTGTCCGTAGGCTGAGCCCTGCAAGCGGACACGCCCCCAGAAGTCTAAAAGTGCCCAAAGTAGACACCCACAACAGAGTCCACGGAAATGTGAATAAACACAACACAACACATGCCCCTACAGACCATAAACATATATAAAAGAAATATGAATGAACATTTTTTTAAATTGTAAAGATGTTTAACCGTGAGTGCGCTCGTTTGCGCGGGCGTGCCCGTAGCGCAGCTACAGTTAGCAGTCAATGGGAAAGCATATAAGAACTAAATATGCAAAATAAGCCAGGAAGCAATAGCGTAGCGGTAGAGATGCCGGCTGCAGAGCAGGCATTCATGGTTCGAGCCCCCACAACACAATTTTTTTTTTTTATGCAAAATAAGCAGGAAACAAGTCCCTGACACATATGTAGACATAAAACCAGAATATATGTAAAATGCAATGAAATATTCCATTTATATTGAATAAATGTGAGCTAAGAAATGAATATAAACTGCCAGATGTGCCCATAGCTGAGCTACAGTACAACAGAGTGAGTGTATGTGCCCGTAGATAAGCATTGGTCCAACTGGTGCAAACTGAGTGCCCGTAGCTGAGCAGTGGTTTACCATGCTAAATATATGTGCTCCTAACTGAGCTGAGCGGAATATGCGTGCCGATAGCCAAATGAGGCTTAAACCAGCATACCCCGTTTGCGCGGAGCTGCACACCGCGCAAACAAGCTAACCGACGGGCAACGGTGAGCAAGCCGTATCCAAAATGCCTTTACACAGACACACCCTCAACATGTCTAGACAGTCATGAAAAATAAAAAGCAGTGGCCAGGTTCGAACCCAGGATACTATACACCATAGTCAAGGTACAGAACCACTAAGCCATGACAACAGTACCTAGAAATGCAATATTAGCTCATATATAGGAATGAATACAAACTACAGCATGACAATGCAGGTTTACTGAAGTTGATACAATTCCAAACTGGCCAATCACAGATATGCGGGAAAACGGACTATATAAGCCCCATAGGCGGAATACACAGCATAAACGATTGTAGAACAGACCTGCAGGCAGAATGTCAGGTGTAGGTGAGGGTAGTCGCTGAGCGCAGAGGTGGGGTGTTGAGGAGTCCAGGTACATGGCCTGGCTCCTAGTCCACAACCATGAGGCCCTACTCATGCAGGGCCAGGTCCTCTGGGGAGCGTTCAGGGCTGAGGCGAGGGACCAGTTGGCTCATGAACTCACCAGTGCCACAGGAATTCCAAGGACAGGTGAGCAGGTCCGTCACCACCATGCGGACCTGAAGAGACGCAAGCAGGACCAACTGAACCTTTGGATCCAGGAGGCCCGCAATCACCCAACGCCCCACCACTGAGTAAGTAACAATTAATTATGTATGTAGAAAGTTAAACTACCTGAAATTATGGAGATGTGTATTCCAATATTACTTCATTTATATTACAGCTGCAGGTGTCCGTTCTGCGAACCGCAGAGCCTATGCCGATAGGCTGGTGCGGTTGCGCCACCAGGCAGGTCAGTAATCCACTACTAGTAACTGTAAAGATATATAAATGTATGACAGTCAGCAAAAGAGTGCAGTGTAGCCAGGAAGGAATTAAATCTGCAAGTAACAGTGTGAAAGTGTATGCAAGTATTGCCTGATTACAACAGTTCCCAGCCTGTAAGTGTAAACTAAACATGACACTGTCCAACATATATCTTTGAGTAAAACTGCCCTGCCTGTAAGAAAATAGTACACAACCTGCAGCAGCATGTAAAGTATAGCTGCAGAAGAGGATGAAATCACATGTGTGAAATATATCCCTGTGGAAATACTGAAACATGACAGAAGTGAGACTGCTGGAAAGAACTGTAATAACTGTTGTTAAAACATGTCAATAAAGCCTAGAAGTACCAGTCTGAATAGTAACATGAAAGCAAGTGAGAGAGTGTGAGAAAGTGTCAGGAATACAGCAATACAGTAGTTATAACCCCTGAATAAACCATACTGCAGTTAGGACAGAATTAAATGCATGTGAGACTCAGAACCAAACAGCAAAATCTGTTCAAAGTGTTGCTGCATGTGGAATGTGTACACCAACATCTGGATATGTTTCTCCCAGTCTGAAATACGCAGTCAGGATGATTGTCTGATATACCAAACATCCACACTTGTCCACAAGTATATCAAGCACAGGTAACAGGATGATGTATCTGAACAAAGCTCGATATGAATGTGTATGAACAGCAATAAAATGTAGATTGATGTTGCAGTAACAGTTCCATCTGCAAGGTTAAGTAGTTAACATATAGGACACTGTAGTTAGAACAGTAGTGTGTATATAACTGTAGCTATTAGAAATGTACAGCATATGTATTTGTATTCGAAGGTGTTAATATTACTTTATTTACCCCACCCTCTAACCACCTATAACCCATTCCACGTGAAAATGGTATGTGCAATCACAATTACCACCCCTGGACGTCTGTCCTGTTGGGTCATATATATTTGCATGTCTGTTGATGCATCCGCCCTGTTCATACATCCACACCTGATGGCCTGTTGCCATCAATCAACCCTGCATGTTGTTGGACTGTGTATTACTGTTGAAATTATGCATGTGTTATGCACGCTGTTCAATGGTGTGAATATCTGGGTGTTTGGTTAATGGGAATACTAATGCATGCTGTTACAACTAATTGTGAATGGTATTAAATGTCACTAACCCAAACTGTCATGACATAATGCAAAACATAGAACGACAGGGAAGGCGGGTTCCAGTGGACCCACCTCTCCCACCTCAGCTGGCGAGTGCACTAGTGCCAAGTCCGGACCCTCCTCCGGTGGCCCTATGCCACCTGCGGGTGGAAGCGCTGCAGGGGATGGGGCTCGCCCCCCTCTGCAAGTGTGGCCGGAGGAGATCCACCACTCACCCTCCGTAGCGTCCGGACTGTGGTGCATAGGGAGATTCGGGACTCTGTCCTCGAGCCCCTACGCCAGCTCGAGGCACGGGTGGCGCAACTAACGGGCATGCCTGTTGCCCCGCCTACACAGCCCCCAGCACAGCCCCGTCCTGGGCAGTGAAGGAACAGTGGCAACTGCCTATGGGTGGGGATATCAGTTCCACTGTTGCCATCTGTGGGCTCATGGGCTCTGGATATCCAAACCTCCGTCCCGGTCAATTGTGTAACCCCCCCCACACGTGTCATACACCGCCCCTGTATGCGTCTTGTTTGTCTTGTCTGTTAACCTACCCAACCTACCTCCCCAGCTGTACCGACTACCTTCACCTGACATACCACTCTCACCTGAAAAGAAAAAAACGGCACTCTGTACCCACAAAAAAATTACGCCCCATACATAGCTGCCCATTCCGCACACATGTCTACTGGACATGGAACCTATCAATTCCAATTGGCTGTACAACAAGTATTATTGTTATCCTGACACCTCTCTCAGGGGTGGAAGGTTTCAAATGTCACACCAAATTACATACATATGCACAGCTGTTGCTGCTGAAGAAATGGGCAGCTATGGGCCTTACCTACATCCCTCCTGCACATCCCAAGCTTGTTTCCCTACTGTCTTACCCTCTTTGTGACCCCTTTTTCACCACTTTCCTGTCTCCCCATTTTCTTTCTTTTCAAGGAAAATAGCTGGTGTGCAAGAGTAAGCACGTTTAAGTGGTTGTAAGCGCTTGTGTGCACGGAGCTAACCGCCAGTGCGCATAGCGTGAGCTCGCAAACCAGCGCTAACCCGTTACAACTGCTTAAAAGTGCCTTAGGCACTTTGATTGACAGGTCTTGTACTCAGTTCAAATGAAAAATAAAATCCCACTGTGAGTCCCGAACCCAGGACCTTGGCAACTATAGTCTGCATGACTTACCACTAAGCCATGACTCTTATATAGAAACTTTGTGCTAAAGTAAATATATCATTTAACAGTAGGAATGAATGTAAAGGGAATATAGATGTGTAGTACACAAAGCATGACATTTAGAATCACAAACAAAACTGGTGGATTTCCATAATAGTAGTGTGTGAACAGAAACAGCCATGCTAGTTGGAAGCTAGTAGGTAATAATGTCACCATAGCACCTTGCAAGACACACACATACTCACAGCAGGATAAGCACTGCCCATACCCCACAACCTCTTACAGGAACACATCTGGACCAAGTAATAAAATATGTGGAGCAAAGGCCCAAAACCAGGGACACATTACAAATAAAGTTACAACAAACGAGACAGTTCAGAAAGTAACAGGGTCTACACCTTGTGGGATGTTTGGAAGGGTATGCAGTCTGGAACTTGAATGTTTGTCACCATATTCTGACTTGAGCCCAGACTGACTTGCCAGATAAAGGTGTGCATGAGATATTGACCAAATTATGAGGCAGAAATGTGGACAGCCTGCAAATATCTGTACACATGACAGGTCCAACACCACCATATTTGAATAGTTAAGAACCTAGACATAGCAACAGTGAATGTCTTACAGGGATGCCCCACAGACCCCATGTGAAATGTACAAACAGTAGGCAGAAAGGTGTAACACATGCAATGGTAACTATGGAGTCCTGAAAGTATTCACCACTCGCATGGCAAAAAAGTGTAGTAATACATATGCTCATGCTAACCCACAGTCACAACTGCAGCATACCAGACATTTTAATGGTTGTACCCCACTGATATGTACCTTTCCATGAGGCACATAACTGATAAACCTGAAGGTCTCTGGGGCCTGCTTAGCAGCATACTCAAATACCCTAATAGATGTCAAGGCCCACACCATGGCCAGACCACACTGCATGCTGTAACACCGTAGCAGATATAGCAAGCATTCCAAGGTGTGAATGTACATGGGAAATAGGAAAGCTACAGCAGCACACTACAGTCAAGACACCTAGCAGGCATAGAAGTAGTGACTGTAAAGGGCAACTATTGAAGACTTAGCAACAGAGTGCAAGCAAATGTGAAAGGAAAGCACACACACACACACACACATTAACAATAGTAGTAGTTGTAGTTGTCAGTGTACATACACAGTTAGTACAGGAAACTGGAGAAATGAATGGAGGAATGTTAATCTACAACACACCTGGAAATATGAGAGAGATACCAACCTTTACACTCACAGAACATTGTCCACAGCATAACAGCATGGTCCCTGCCCTTAACATCTGAAAGGGCTACGCCTATCTCACACACCTTTTTATAGCACTGTTCTGAAATCACAGTGAGAACTGCAATCAGTACACAACTGGCTGCATGCAATTAGCAAATGCTGGCTAACAATTGGTGCAGAGGCCATCACATGGGCATATGCAGATACCTACAAAAGTATGTTGTACTCCATGTCCACGCATGCAATACTTTCATTGCACCCTGAGAAGGACGTGAGAGACAGAGAGAGAGAGAGAGAGAGACAGAGAAAACTGCAATTAAGCAGACAGAAACGAATTGTTCAGCAACAGCTACCTGAAAGCTGACAACTGGGAAGTGGAGCAGCAGGACAGAGAACCAGACAGAAGCAGAAGCAGCTGTGACAAACACAGGTAATGTAAAGTAATACTATAAAGGTCTACATACTGTGAACCCTCCATATGTGTCATTGGTCTGTATCCATATGTATATGGAGATGTGTAAAGGGCAGGAGACATACAGCAACTATCAGTGAAGGCTGTACATACATTTGTATGTGAGAGCATGTATGTGCACATATCAATGTTGTTTGATTGTAGGTTGTAGTGCCATGTACAAATTAGGTTACACAGCTATGTATGTTTAGCAGTATGTTAGTGTGTGTATACAGTATAGTAGACAAATATGTTGATATACCTGTCTAACATATGGATATGAATGTATGTCAACATATGTATGTGTATATATATATATATGTATATATATATATATATATATATATGATATGCATATATGCATACATACATAGAGAGAGAGATGTAGGAATACATAGACAGATGTCGATAGAATATTGTACCAACATATCTTTGTAATGCACACATGCAGATATAGATATATGTAGATACATATACATAGACAGACTGATCTGACTACCTACAGGTATGATTGTATATGATGACCTGCAACACAGCCTGTCCCACCCCCTCTGTCACTCACACCCCTCTGTGCCCCCTCTACATCTATGGCAATATATGTACATCAATATATATGTGTATATGTATACGGACATATATATATATATATATATATAGATATATCTATATACATATAGATATATCTATATACATATATATATATATATATATATATATATATATAGAGAGAGAGAGAGAGATGTATATAAAGTCTGAGTGAGGCACATGTGTACAGATGTATTGCAACAGGTGCCTGGTGACAAAGGCATGGAGTGAACACCAGTGTCACATCCGGAGTATCATACCACATTCCAGATCACCCACACCAGTAACCACCAGATATGTGATTGGCCGCCCACCACTGCATGTGTCAGGGTGAGCAGGGTCAGAAATGTGTAGAATAGTGGCCCCAATGATAGTCACAGTGGCACACTATCCCTGGAATACCTGCACATGGTATGTGTCCGCAGACATGGTGAGTCAGGTATGGACATGTAGGTCGGTGTACCCCCACACCACATAATGGATGCCATGGTATGGACCTCACATTACAGCAACAGATATGGAGAAGGACACAGTGACATGTACAACACTGTGACAACGCACTCAAACACATTACCAATGCACAGTGACTGACAACACCACAGAGTACACATATGCTACCCACATAGAGGTTACCACTCCCAGATTTACATATGGAGGTCACACCCATGACAGATGTCCAACAACCATAGTAACACCTCCCACCATCCACAACCTACATGTCTGCTGTGTGTCGTCCGTGCCACTGCAATAGTGTGCACATGTGGAGGTAAGAGTTCCTACTCACAGATAAGACACACCCTGCAATAAACCACACAGTGTTAAGAAGCGAGACTCCCCATGAGTACATGTCACACATACCCCTGCTGAATGTTAGTCAGATAGGTAATATGCCATATGAGTCACCCTGTGTAACTGTGTGACAGCAGCAGTTACCATCACACCACATGTGTCACAATGGTCAGGGTAGCAGAACAGTACGCTGCTGTAGACACAGAGGCAATAGCATATTGTATAGTACTGTATTGTAATGTAATGTATTGTGTTGTATTGTATTGGTATGGTGAGGTGCCTCCTTCATGGAGTGGAACCACTGCTGCTGTGCACCAGTGTACAGGTACATATCCTGTAGTCAGGCTACTGTTACATAGCACTCCTATATGTGTGTTTAGCTCCTGTCAGAGGTTATGTAGCATGCAACTGGGGATACCATCAGGTCCCATCCATGTTGTGTATTCTGCTGTCCTGCGGGTGTCTCTCACCTGGACATCTGTGATGACGGGGAGGTTACAGTCAGCTGGGATAACTATGCCTTATTACAGGGGAGAGGGCGGGTTGACACCTGCACTGAACCTGTCCGCCACAATGTTGTCGATATCTGTGGTGTCAGTGAAATATGTGTTGTGTACTACCTATGGGCATAGAGGATGGCTCCTGACCAGGTAGCTAACATCACTGAGGAAGGCCTCCTGGTCATCTGTAGTGTCACTCTTGAATTCCCTCTCAACGTTGCCCATGTAGTCAGTATGATGGGAAATAGATCCTTACCAGTGCTGCTCAGACATGCCCTCCCTTCAGTGAATGATGCTCTGTCTTGCAGTAGCTTCCATCTTCTGTAATACAATCTGTCTATGGCTGGGGTCCACCAGACAGGATGCTGCCCCTTTGTGGAGAGTGTCTTGGTCATATATGGGATTGCATGATCCATGCATTCTTGGAGATGTCTGTAGAAAGCAATTGTGTAGGGGTCACTATTGTGGGTTGTATCTGCCACTGGCCCAGTGGGCTGTAAGGATACCATATCACTGTTACAAAGTGTAAAGTTTGTATCTGTAATGTTATGCACTATAGTCATCTGTGCTGGTGGTGGAGGTGGGATATGTATATCCAGGGCAATCAGTGTGTGGTCAGCCCACAGTAGTTGCCGATGTAGGCCATACAGTACCTAGATACAAACCCCAGAGTGAGGAGGTGCTTCTGACCTGAATCGGTGTTCTGACTGCTGGTGTTTGGTAGTATGTCGATGGCGTCTGCCAGGTACTGTTGCACAGTTGCTGGCCGAGCACTGATACCTGGCCATCTACATGTGTATCCACCAATAGACAGACAGATGCTACATATGTGAGATATGTTGTATCATAACAGTCGAGTAGCATGTATAGTATGTGTGCCAAAGTCTGCTGACATATATTGCTGATACCAGGTTATTTTCTTTCTCAGGTACATGGCCCACCTGAACCCCACCTACTCCACAGCTGAGGATGAGGAGATACACCAGAGCCTGGTGCGGGACTATGCAATACTCTTTTCCCGCACCAGCCAGAATCAGCAGGAGAGGGCTGCACTGTGGCAAGACCTTGTCCATTGGGTAAATGATATAGGCACGCATAATAGGACATATGAGCAGGTACGACATCACTGCAGTGATTTAATCAGACATGTCCATCAGCTGCAAGGCCAGATATCCACAGGCAACAGGTCGCCACAGGTGGTGGGGTGGCTACACATCCCCCACTCACCAGACTGGAGGGACTGCTCCTGAGTGTAGTGGCTCCAGTCCACCAGCAACAACAACAGCAGCAGACATGCATCATGATGGAGGCTGGAGCCACACAGCAGCAAGACGGTGAACGAGCAGGTAATATGTCATATGTATAGTTGACTGTTGTGTACACTGGTAGTTAATGCATGTGTGAGGTGTGTCCTTGGTTTGTAGCTGTCACCATAGTATTTAATGTGCAAGTGTGATATCCTCAATATTAGCTGCCGACCCGTGAAAGGCGACTGTTGTACTCCTGACCTGTATCATACTCAGTAACAATGGCACAGTTATGCCCACTGACATTAGTTTCTTCATGTCTGCAGGACCCTCTGGTATAACTGCAATGCAGCCTATCCATGCTGGTGAGTGTGTATTAACAATCCCTGTAATAGTGTTGATAGTGATAGTACTATTTGGCTCACTTAGTAGTGCTCTTTGTATGCATGTAGGTGTGTCTGTGTCTGTGTGTTGATATCACTCATACTGAGTACTGTACAATTGTGTGAAACTGTGTGCATGTGTGCATGTGTGCATGTGTGCACGTGTGCATGTGTGCACCTGTGCACGTGTGCATGTGTGCATGTGTGCATGTGTGCACGTGTACATGTGTGCATGCGGTACATGTGTGCACCTGTGCATGTGTGCATGTGTGCATGTGTGCACCTGTGCATGTGTACATGTGTGCATGCATGCATGTGCATGTGTGCATGTGCATGTGCATGTGTGCATGTGCATGTGCATGTGTGCACCTGTGCATGTGTGCATGTGTGCACCTGTGCATGTGTGCATGTGTGCATGTGTGCATGTGCATGTGCATGTGTGCATGTGTGCACCTGCATGTGTGCATGTGTGCATGTGTGCACCTGTGCATGTGCATGCGTAATGTGTGCATGTGCACCTGTGCATGTGTGCATGTGGGGAAAGTGTTTTAAAAAGTGCCTGTTTGGGGCTGTTTTGCCTTGGGGTTTCAAAACCCGGCAGGTGCCGGGGGCATTGTGCATTGGGGTTGGGACCGGAAGGGGTTTCCGCCTTTGGGGAAATTTTGGGAACATTTTAAAATGTGTTTCCTGTTTCCCCCTTTCCCCCGGGCCCCGGGGTTGGCGCTCTGGGCATTTTACCCGGGAATGGGCATCCGTGGGACTGTTAAAGAGCCCTTGGGTGGGAAATGGCCCCAAGGGAAGGATGCCAGGGTTTTCCCCCATTGGGGGCAGCCCCAAGAAAAAGGTTTTCAACCCCGCTGTTTTGACCCCATCAAGGGGACAGTTTTTGGAATACACCCTTGGGAACCACTGTCCCAGGTGATGGGCAGATCGTGGGCTTTACCGGGTTTTAAAGTGGCATTGTGGGGGAATTGCCTTCCCCAAAACAGCCAAACCAATTTGGGGGGTTTGGCCCGAGTGGGGGACCACAAAAGACAGTGGGGCCAGGGGGCCCCCCTGGGAGCACCCCAAAGGGGTCTGGCCCCGTTTAGACCCCCCGGGCCCACGGGTCTTCCCCCCCGGGCTGTGTTTCACCCGTTTTATGCAGGCCCAGTCCGGGGATGGAACGGACACCCAAAGGCCCGGGTCCGAGGGAGCCCGGCAGGCATTTTCGCCCCAAACCCCTAATTTCAGTATGGAATTTTGGGCTCCATCCCTGAAAATTTCCCCCGGGAGTCAGACAACGTTTGGGACCTTTAGCCGGGCCCCCCCAACCAAAATTCCATACCCGGGGGAATTTGGGGGGGGTTAGGCCCGAAACCCCGGGGAATGAGAAAAAGGCCCCCCGCAACTGGCAATGGCAGGACAAACAGGGCTGGCCCAGGGTGCCACAAAAGAGAATGTTTTTTGGGTCTTTTGCTGAAAAAGGGGAACCCCAGCAGCCTTGGCCCGGGGGGATTGTTTTCCGGGCAACCAAAACCCTGGTTCCTGTGACATCCCAGTTGGGTTGGTGGTAAGGGGGGTCAACCCCCAAGGCCCCAAAGGGAGCCGGGTAGGAATGAAATTGTAAAACCTTTGGCAGGGAAATTCGTGGCTGTTCCCAAAAACCAGATTGGGAAGCCAATTTTAGGTGGAATGTGTGCAAACCTACACAAAATGGAAAGGGCAAAACCAGGGCACCCTACACGCACACACTCTCAACCCTTGGGCCCCAAAACCCTAAATCTGTTTACCCAAAAATCCCCCTAATGTCAAGGGGTATGGGTGGCGGCCAGGGCATACCAATTTCCACCCCGGTATGGAAACTGGGGAACCCCCTGTCTGTTTTTAAAAATGTGATTTTCCCGGTTAACATGGGGTTTTTTATCCAGGGTTTTTACCCCCTGAAGTAATGATTTGGGGTTTTTTAAAAGACTGGGCCGAAATTAATTTTGGGGATTTATTACAGGGAATGCCTGAATTTTCAGTGTTTTGGAATTGGGCAGCCTTTTTTGTTTACAATGGTAAGGACCCTTTTTGTATCTTTTTTCACATGTTTTTTGGGAATTTCCCTTTGGAATAGTCAACCGAAGGGTAATTAAAAGGAGCCGGGGATTAATGAAATTGAAAACCACAATGATGGCCCTGTAAAAAGCAAGGTTTCCCCTGTTTTTCCCACATTTAAGTTGCAATGCAATGTTTTTGGGATGTTTTAGTGGCAGAATAACCAAATGGTAAAACACAGGGCACCCCACACCCCACACACATCTTTTTAATACCTTTTTCTAGGGGCAGCCCCAAAACCCAAACCCCCCTTTCAAAGGGAAAGGTCCCCCCAAAAGTGGGTATGTTGGCAGGGGCCAAAGGGGGCAAACCCCCCTTCATAGGAACCCCGGGTAAGGCCCCAAAAGGCTGTTTTTGAATGTTAAACCCCCAGGATGAGCACCCCCATCCTTATTGGAAAAATCCTTGCAGTAAAAATGCCTGGGCAGGGCACTGAGACAAAAAAGCCACCTGAACCCGGTTTTATTTCCTTTTTACAGTCAAAGGCCTTTCTAAGGGGGGTGGGTTACCACCCAACCCGGACCTTGGTTGAAAAATAAATTCATTTTGGAAAACCCCCTTTTTAACCCTTTTACTTTGGTTTTCACAGTTTTTTTGCAAAACCCCTGGTTTCCATTCCAACCTGCCCAACCCCTAAAATTAAGGTTTGTGGGCCCTCCTGGGCCCTTGTTTTTTATATATTTATTGGGGCCCGGCCCAAAACGGTTTAAATGTTTGTCCTTTCAATGACTTTCCTGGACACATAAAATTTACCCCCCCAGTGCCCCAAACATCTTAAAGGGGATCTAACAAACAGGACAACCTTTCCAACCCTCCCCTGTTTAACATGTTTGAAAGGGGAAGTGCACCTGTACCCCGGTTTTAATATTGGCCAAAAAGGCTTTCCCCACCCCCATAACCCCCCAGAACCCCTTTCCCAAAGGGCAAACCCCCTTCATGGTTTTCACAAAAGGGGTTAAAGACACTAAAGGGAATGGGGCTTCCCCGCCAAAATGCTAAACCTCCCGTGTTTTAAAAACATCCTTGGCATGGAAAAACATTTTAAAATCCCCTTGCAAAAACAATTTCCTTTTAGGGATTAAAACCCCTACCTAACCCTTGTTTCCTTTTAACAGTTACCCAAGGGCCCCTTGCTTTTGGGAAAGGTTTTTTCCCGCCTTTCCTTTGGGGCCTTTCAACGGAAAAAAAAATTTTGGGGATTCCCGGAAGGCTTACCAGCCAAAAATTTTCCCCACACAATAACCCCTCTCGACAAACCCACATTTGCCCTTCACCCGGACCCCAAAAAACCCCCCCCCCCCCCCCCCCCCCCCCCCCCCGCCCCCCCCCCCCCCCCCCCCCTAAACCTAAAAAACCTTTTTTTTGTTTTAATTTAACACTTTTGGGGGGGATTTTTTGGACCATTTAAAGGGGAAAAAAATTGGCCCCCCCTTTTAATTTTGGGGGATTACTGGGAGGTTTTTTTTCTCCTGCTGTACTTATAGGGTGCTGACATCATCGGTGTTTAGAAAAGGGAATGGGCATCCTGTAGTCTGTTCACCTAGTTGCCAAAAGGGACATTTCCTTCACACAAACACACACACACTTGCCATTCACAGGATTCAAACCCCTACCTAACTATGTTATGACACTTGAGACGGATGCATTAGCAGAGCACGCTATTCGCATTACTGGGAGGTTTCTTTTCTCCTGCTGTACTTATAGGGTGCTGACATCATCGGTGTTTAGAAAAGGGAATGGGCATCCCATAGTCTGTTCACCTAGTTGCCAAAAGGGACATTTCCCTTACACACTAACCCCCCTCAGACAAACACACACACTTGCCATTCACAGGATTCAAAGCCCTACCTAACTATGTTATGACACTTGAGACGGACGCATTAGCGGAGCGCGCTATTCGCATTACTTGGAGGTTTCTTTTCTCCTGCTGTACTTATAGGGTGCTGACATCATCGGTGTTTAGAAAAGGGGATGGGCATCCTGTAGTCTGTTCACCTAGTTGCCAAAAGGGACATTTCCCTCACACACTAAACCCCCTCAAACAAACACACACACTTGCCATTCACAGGATTCAAACCCCTACTTAACTATGTTATGACACTTGAGACGGACGCATTAGCAGAGCGCGCTATTCGCATTACTGGGAAGTTTTTTTTCTCCTGCTATACTTATAGGGTGCTGACATCATCGGTGTTTAGAAAGGGAATGTGCATCCTGTAGTGTCTTATCCTATTTGCCAAAAGGGACTTTTCCCTCACACACACTAACCCCTCTCAGACAAACACACACACTTGCCATTCACAGGATTCAAACCCCTACCTAACTATGTTATGACACTTGAGATGGACACATTAGCAGAGCGCGCTATTCGCATTACTGGGAGGTTTCTTTTCTCCTGCTGTACTTATAGGGTGCTGACATCATCGGTGTTTAGAAAGGGAATGTGCATCCTGTAGTGTCTTTTCCTATTTGCCAAAAGGGACATTTCCCTCACACAGACTTACACACACACCAACCCCACTCACACACACTGAGCACTTGCAGGATTTGAAATCCGTATCTAACTATGTTATGACACTTGAGACGGACGCATTAGCGGAGCACGCTACTCGGATTACTGGGAAGTTTCTTTTCTCCTGCTGTACTTATAGGGTGCTGACATCATCTGTGTTTAGAAAGGGGAATGTGCATCCTGTGGGGAGGCAGACACCAAGCACACTATGGCTAAGCTGTCATTCCCTAGGGCAAACAGCCTAGTGTTGACCTCTACACCATTATGTTTAATTGTCAAATGCACATTATTTGTTGCTGATAGACTGTTTGCATATCTTTATTGCCATAGCATTCCCTGTTGGTACGAACAACTTCTGCATCTGTGGAAAATGTTTGCATATGGGAGGGATCCACTATATCATGTATGTCTCTGTAGTCATTTAACTGTGTGCACTGGGCAGACTGCTGTAATGTGGTTGGTTCCTGGCATAACACATAACAATACCAGATATGTGTGTCCAACTGCTAAACCAAGATTTGGACTAAGTGTGTGAGCATGCCCAGTTCAGCCTTCCCATGGCATGTTGTCAAAGTGTGTGAGCATGCCCAGTGTGAGCATTCCATATGTTGGACTCTGCAGCCCACCACATTTGTGGATGAGTGTGAACTTCACAAACTATCACCCGTTTATGGTTGTGTGTTGTGTGTCATGTTGTGTAGTTACTGTACAACTGCTTTGTGTGTGAACACAACAGGATTATACTGTGCCTGCAGTGTTTGCATGGGATACTTTGCATACAGTTGTCAACATCCTTTCACACTGACCTAACACTGTAGTACTGTATAGTGTACTGGTAGTACTTTGACTGTGGTGGACAGTATCCTGGGCTTTACTGCTATCACTGCTTTACATTTCGATAGTGGGCACAACAGCCTGGTTGGGGCCAGTTGTGTACATCTGACCATGTTGCATTCTGTTCAGATATGAACTACTTACACCAGGCTTGTCCAACATTGTTAGTGTATTCCACAACATAGGTGTACAATTGCAAACACTAGCGATGTGCCCTAGTCCATGTCTAATGCAAGTTGGAGAGTGTGTTTGTCCTTCAACACACATTGTAAGAGGAGTTTGCCATGACATATGTCATGGTTAGTATACTGTGCCTCTGTCTACCTGTGACATGACAGTGATACCCAGGATAAACCTACCATCTCCCGTCCACCCATCAGGATTCCTATTGGGGAAGATTGATAAGTGACTCTATGGGTAGCCTGTGCTGAGGGTTCACTCATGGGTGGGAGTGGCTTCTGTGTTATGGATCACACAGTAAAGCTTGTCCTATGTAAGTCAGTGCTGGGGTTCAGGTCTCTCATGTGCATAGCTCACTGCCATTCAGAATGTACTAGGTGCAGCATGTTTATTGATGCCAGCAACACAGGCAACACATGGCATCTGTGTAGGCTGTTTGATACTCCTGATGAGGTACTGTTGGGGACTTTACAGTTGATGGAGGTGTCTGCTGAGGTACATCCCACAGGGGCTATTGTAGTCGATTGTACCACTGATGCAGGATGACTGCAGAGCCACAATGACCTCCCCTTATGTAGATCTGACAGCCTTCATGATTAGGTGGGTATATGGTATATTTCTGTAAACACTACAGCACATGTTTGTCCAATGCAGGATATCTATCACCCTGTGTCCCCAGGTCTCTCATTACATGTTAACTACATAATGGGTTAACACCTATGTGGTAATTGGTGGGCACTTACTGTATATCCACGGGGGTTGACTATACATGTTTCTGCACTTAGCTTGCTGACATAGCTATGGCACCAGTTGTCTGTTCTATGTGGCCCTTTTGTGGGATGCATGTGTCAGCTGGTGGATCATATGTGGTGAGCAGTTTGTAGTCCTCTGCAAACATGTTAGGACACAGTCCTTCCATGTTTGCCTGTACCTATGGGACATATATACCAGACGAGGGAGATACCAGGACAAAGCCTTGTGGGATGCCAGTTATATCTGGTTTGTAGTCTGACATGGCTGAAGCATGTCTGACCATGTCTGTTCTGTCCTTGGTCTGGTTTGCAACCCCTCTACTGACATGTGGGTTTATATTTACACTGGTGAGCCTATCTATACTGAACATGTAGGGCATTGTATAGAAGCCTTTGCAAGGTCCAGATACACTGTGTGGAGCACATTGCCCTCATCAATGACCTTAATGACTGTTTCAATTGAGTCAAACATGGTTAGGGGCAGGCTCTGCACTTCAGAAGGCCACACTGGGTTGGGTCCGGTGTCAGTAGGTCCCCAACATCCTTATGTCTGTGGTACATGCTGATCCTTTCCATAGCTGTGCAATCTGGGCTTCTCAGGATTCTGGGGTAGTACTGTTCAGTATCCATTCAGGCAACACCTTTGTTGAGAAGGACCACTGTTGTTATACACTGCTCTTTGGGTACATATTCTGTGGTAAGGCTGACATTGAGCAGTAGTGTGGTTTGGCATTCCATTCATCTTAGAGTCCATGTTGCACTAAGCCCAGGACACCATCTCATACCATTGCTGCTGTGTGTTTTGCTTTGGAGATGTTGTCTGTTACCTCAGCATCTGCAATGTCAGGGGGCCAGCAGTCTGCTGGGATAGATATTCTGCATTCTGGGGTGGGGGTTTGCACTGCACCTGTCAGGATGTATGTTGGCAATATGTGTGTGTGTTTGTGGTATTTGTGTGATATAGGGCATATCTGTGAATTCCCAACATGGCTCCTACCATCAGTTGTGTAAGCCTTGGGATTATCCTTAGTGTCCTGTACAATTTGTATCTACATAGGTTCATAGGTTCATACTAGGCTATTCACCCTGGGCATTTGTTAGCCTAGCCAGAGTGTGTGTGGCTTTTGAGACCCCTTGCTATGTGGATATTATGGCCATTTATGATTTGCTTTGCTGTGCCTCTGTCTGGACATGACACAGTGAAGACCCCCACTGTAACTCTACAATCATCCATCCACTTGGCAAGATTCCTGTTGAACAGTGTCAGTGAGGGGCTCTGCCTAACATGGAGTGGGATTCTGGTCCAGGGTGTGGGGAGCCTCTGGATTATGTATCTGTCCCACTGGCACATCCTATTTCATTATTTGTTGAGGTTGACATCTCTCACTCTCGCAGCTCCAATGGATATGTGTTGTCTGGGGTGGAGCATGTCCATTACTCCTGTGTTGGGCATGGCCTCCTACAACAGGCATGCAATGCCTCTGTGTGGGCAGTCTGTGACTGGAGTCAGCTGGGGTGTCTACAGCCAGGCAGCATATGACATATATGTGAGACACTTTATCCTCTTGGTGAGGTACCTTTGAGGTCTTTCTAACTGCTGCAGGTGTCAGGTAAGGTAGATCCCATATGAGGCATTGTACTAGATTATGGGTGTGATTGGGGAAAAGTATAGGGGCACAGTGACCTCTGTTGCCATAGATGTGACTCCTTTCCTGATACGGTGTCACATGTAGACAGTCTTCCTAGCCACATTGGCAATGTGGGTGTCACATAACAGGTTACTGTCCACTTGTGTCCCTAGGTCCCTGGTTACTCCTTCCATACATAATGGTTTACCACCTATGTGGTAATTCGTGGTACCTTGTTTGGTATTTGGTGGGACATTCATACTGTCCAGTGTCTTCAGGATGGTTGGGGGGGGGTTATTGTGTGTGAGAGTGCGGTCTGTAGCATGCTACAGACTGCACAGCAGTCTTGCCTACAGTTAGTTGCACATGGGTGAACTCCACTGCCTTGTGCATTGTCAGTTACCTGGACGTATGGGTGTCTGTGCTGCCTATGGATACTCACCCTCCTTTTATGTTGTGTTCCAGGTTTTGGGGCCATGACACATGGTACGTGGTATAACCTGGTAGTGCTGGTGTGCTGTCAGGAGCCTTGCAGCAGGTTTCTGTCACTGCACAGACATCGATGTTCTCTATTCTGGGGATGGCCTCGGGAGCATGCATATTGGGGTGTACACATCTGGCATTGGTCAGCATTTCCCTTATGTTTCTTCCCACTTATGTTTTCTTTTCAAGGGCAGCTGCATGGCTTGTCAAGCATGACATCCCAAGCAGACAGACATTGGATCCCCTTGGAATGACACCAGTAAGTGTGCTACTTGCTATGACTGATCATTCCATGTTTGTACTGTGGCATTATTCTTGGTAAGGGTAGGTTGCTGCAAATGGTGAGTGTCATACCGGCCTGGACTACATAATCGGATAGCTCATCTGTGTCTCTTTACATGTAGTCTAGGGCAGTACATCTCAGGTCATTCACACCAGCATGGACTATGACTGCATCATATTTCTATTTGCTTTGGAGTGACCTACATATTTCTGTTATGTGGCATATTGTGGCAGCCTACAGGCAGCTTACTGTACCCTTTCCCTTGTTCAGTCTGGTGCGGGACAGCAGTGTGTCTGACTATGGAGTCACCTATTACAACTGTATCAGGCATGTTGTTTCTCCTTCTGGCCTGTGACTGTTTGGCACACCAGCTTTGTGTGCTAAGTGTTGCATGTGCTATGTTTGGAGGCTGTTTCATTGGGTGTCTGCTTTAGAGGCCTCTGTTGGTGTGCTGTGTTTGTGATTTCTGCCTCCGGGAATGTATTTCTGTGTTTATGTGTTTGGTTTGCAGTTGTGATAGGTCTATGTGGGTATGTGTTTGTGGTGTGTGTGGTTACCTTCTCCTACTGACTTGTTTTGGGTGTACTGAGTTGAGGGAGCTCTGCCTCCGGTTTGGATGGATGGTTGCATCTCTCACATATATTTGTATTTCTTGGGTGGAGTTGGGGTTGTCTGTGTACTTGGGGCAGGTGTAACATTGCCTCAGGATTCACAGATTCCACTTGTTGTGGCTGGCCTTAGTGGATTGCATGTGTGGACAGATTTTATTGCCATACTACTGATCAGTAATTACTTCATTGTTCATGTTTGCTCTATCATGTAGTAGCTTCCTCATTCTCTTGCATGTTTTGGTTATGGCTGGTGTCCACCATGCCAGATTTAGGCACTGTGTCTTGTTTTAATTTGGGACTGCATAATCCAAGCATTCCTGGCAGTGTTCATGGAATGGCTGTATTACAGGTTCTGAGGTGTGGCCCATATTTTGCACCTGCACGGGACCTTTAATGGATTCCACATCAGTTTGGAGGTGTGCAAATATTGCTTAGCACATGTTTTCCACTGTGGTTTTCCGGCCAGGGACTGTGGTCAGGATTTGTATATCCAGTGTGATTACTATATGGTCTGGTTTTACCAGTGAGCAATACACTTCTCATCTTGACATCCCGCACTCCATGTTGCTGATTATCACATCCAGTATGCTTACCCTCTTGTGGGGGTGGTACGTTGTTCCTGGGCCTTTTGGTTTGTGGATTCGATGAACTTTGTCCTACACTGTTGCAGCTGGTATAATGCTCCCAGTCTATATGTCTGGGTATTTGCAGTCGCCCAATATAATGTGGTTTGGAGGACTTGATATATTCATGTATTCCAGCATGGGCCGGATGCAGTTCCTGGTGTTGGGCCAGTAGTCTGTAGCAGGCTATAAACTGGGGGGCAGTTTTAGCCACTGTTACTTGAGCATGGCTAGTCCATGCTGCTTTCTGTGGTGGTACCAACATGGGGGTGTGGTTATCCTTGACAATTCTTGCTAGTCACCCTCCTTTTGTAGCTTGTTCCAAGTTTTGAGGATGTACAGCACAGTATGAGGTGTAACCTGGTAGTGTTAGGGTGCTGTTGTGAGCCTTGCCTCAGACTTCTGTTACAGCACAGTTATCAACATTCTCCATACTGGGTGAGCTTAGACTGCATGCATCTTGCTGTTTCAACTTATCCCTTATCTTATTCTTATCCCTTCTGGTACCTATGGAGATAGGTTTGTGTTTTGAGCCTTACCTATTCAGGGCACACTGTGCGTGACAACAGCCTTTGCCAGTATCCATACGGCCTGCACTGATAGGTGCACGCCAGTCCTAGCAGGTGGTGCATCATGTCATGCTCAGCATGTCATCCCAGACTGGCACACATTGGGTCCCCTTTGCCTAACTGCAATACTTCAGTCAATTGTTGCACTTCATCATCTCGTTGTCATGTTGTGGCATGCTGCTTGTTGAGGGTAGGATGTTAGTCGGGGTCCTCAGGTGTGCATATGGTACTTGGTGTTACATTACTTAACACATAGCATTCATGCCTCAGGTGGTGCTGCAGGGCTGCCTCTGTCGGATGCACATATTACACTTCCCTGTACATGTTTGTGAGCAGGTTGTGTCACGTTAGGCATCCCTGTTACTATATGAGTGAGTCAGAGAGGGGTATCATTCCCAAGGTTCCTACTGAGCCAATGTATGTGCTATGCGTTGCCTCTTTGCCAAGGCCAGGGCATACTGGGCACGCCTCCTTCTGCCTACTGGGGCAGGCTCAGGTTGTTCGTCCTCCGAGTCACGCTGTGCCTGTGGTGGCCTTGGCGATGGTGGGGGGCTGTTTGGCCCAGCCCTATGCTGGTCCTGCTGCAGCTGTTTTCGCAAGATCATATTATGTAGCATAGCACATACCATGACAATTTGGGTACATGTAGTTGGTGTGTACTGCAAGGCTCCACCAGATGTGTCCAGACACCGGAACCGTGACTTGAGCAGCCCAAACACATGCTCTATTACATTACGTGTTTGTGCGTGTGCTTCATTATGGCGTTCCTGTTCAGGTGTGTGTGCGTTTCTGATGGGTGTCATCAGCCACGGCTCCAGTGCATACCCAGCATCCCCCACTAGGTGTCCGTGCGGGATGTCCCCATTGGCAAATGTCTGTTACAGCTGCGTCAAATGCCAGATGTGGGAATCGTGGTAGCTCCCAGGACAGCCAGCACACACATTCATTATTATGCCCTGGGCATCACACACAACCTGGCAGTTGATGGAGGGGAAGCCCTTGCGGTTGATGTATGCCCTACCCCGCTCACCGGCTGGTGCTTTGATGCATATGTGCGTGCAGTCTATTGCACCCACTACCTCAGGGTATTCCGCTATTTGCTGGAAGAGACGATGTTTCTGGCCAATACCTCACGGGCATTGAGGAAGTATACATGATCACCGACATGTGCTGACATGGCATCCAGGAACTGGTGCAGTACCCTGGAAGCTGATGCCTGTGATATCCCCATCATATCGCCAGTTGGTCTCTGGAAGGTACCTGTTGCTAGTATTCTTAGGCCAACACATACCTTGGTTTCCACTGGGATGGGTTCCCCTCTGTTGGTTCTGTGTGTGAGGCGTGGCCTGCACAGCTCCACTATTTGCTGCAGGAGGTCTCTGTCCACTCTATAGCGCTCTACTATCTCCAGCTCATGTAACCCATGGTAGGTGACCCTGGGCCTGTACACTCTTCTCCGTCTCCTCACTGCGGGTTGTCTGGCACCATCTGCATTGTCACCACCCTCAGCAAGTCGCCTATGTCTCATTATGACAGCTATGGCAGCCCCTAACATTTCTGCTCTGAGTTCAGCTTTTTCAGTTTTCACTTCTGATAACTTAACTCCTGTCTTGCAGTGTCTCTTGAGAGAAACATTCTGCACTGCTGTTTGCAGAGTTTTAAGTGCTGGGCTGGCCTAGTATTCTGCCTGTGTAATTGCCTGCATCTAATTGTTTTCACCTGCTAGCTCCAGCAGTATTCCCTGCTAACTTCCTAGTACATCTGTTGCTTCCTTTTTCCTTTCTGTTTCCTCAGGGTGGAGCCATGTGCAAACCAGCAGAATCACGCTCACAGTGGCTTACACGCGCGCACACATACTTACACAGTTTTGGATCTGCTTATTCAGATTAAAACGCGTGCACGCCCACGCAAACGGTGTTAAACATCTCCCAACACGCTCCCACATGCTCAGTCTGCCTTACACGCGCGCACACTGTCTTACACGCGCACACACCGCCTTACTCACGCTTCGTGGCGCGCACACGTGCGCATACACGTCCAGCAAGAAACTTTGGTGTAGGCAACAGTGTACACCTTCCATTTCTTGACTTTCTCATGTTTACTTAGTGGCACACCTCTTTCCTTGATATCTGTCTGACATCTGTCATGTAACTCTACCCTCCAATGAACTCCATCTCTTTCTACCATTCCCCCCTGTGATGTCACCTATCTCCTACTCTGTTCCTCCCCCATATGTAACTCTTACACTACTCAGAATGTGCTCATTTGCTATGTGACAGTGGAATTCAGTATCCTTACACTCATTTGCATCAGATCGCCTACTAATGCTTAGTTACATCTCTTAGACTCAGCTTCCCTCCTTAGCAACCACTACACGGTGGCCATGTTGGTTTTCCTCTGCTGGTCCCTCCATTGACATTCCATGTATTGCATAAAACCTACATTTGTAGGTTTAAAACCTTCGTTTTTATGTTCTATGCAGCGCAGCCCGTTTCTGGCTGCGCTGGTTTACACATCGGCAATTGCCGAATAAAAAAATTATATTTTTCAGATATTTGCATGGTTACCTTGCCAATGGCCACATATTTGGCCATTGGCATGCTGCCTATAACATATGCACCCTTTATTTGGAGCTGACATGGCTCCATTGAACAGTGTTGCAGAAACGTACTCAGTTGTCAACTGAGTACATTTCTGCAGCTAAAACGGCTCTTACACGGGCTGTTCTTGGCTTCCTGGATCGCTAATCAGCCTCATTTGCATGCTATTCGGCTGCAAGTGAGGTGATTAGCTTATCCACGCCCACTCCGTGTAAGAGCCGTTTTAGCTTGACTCTTACACGGACTTTGGGCTGTTCCTGGATCGCGAAGGCTGCATGGAGTCTTACACTACTCTTAGACTCCGTGCAAGCCTTCGTGAATCCGGCCCTCAGTGTTTTCATTCAAAGACTTGATCAGAATAAAAGATGCAGTAAAAACCACATTTAAATACACTGGTAACAAATTAGCACTTAAATATTTAACCGATTAAGTAACAGTTCTAATTCAGTCTACAAAACATTTAATTAATGACAATTTTGTGTAAATCAGCCAATATTAACAAATTTACTGCTATAAAAATACTTTATACAGATGCTTTCATTAATACTAGGATATTTGTCTGCCTGCATCTTAACTTGCCAGAAAGTTTCTCTTTTAACAATTTTGTTCTTGTAGTTACCTCCCCTCAAATCTTATGGAACTAACTCTAGGACAGAAAAATAAAACTTTTTAAAAGACTTACATAGAGTGGAATGCTTAAATAGTGCATTATTTGTGTCTCTTTTCTTTATAGCATATAAGTGTTCCTTTATTCAAGCACTTTTTGACTTTTACCTTAGGTATTAAAGTACATTTTTTTGGATTTATTTATTTGTTAGAATAACACAAATAAAACTTTTAGCAGTAAGATTTTTAGGAAAGAATGTTTTTCGAAGAATTATTTGCATAAGACTAGTGCACATCCACCCTTTATGAGAAAGAATATACCAAGTGGGCAAATAATCAGAATGCCTCAACTCACAACTAGTCAGACAGATTTTTTGGATGATCTTGAAGAGATTCTTAGGTTATTTTGAGACAGAGGCTATGACAGGAGTGCACTGCAAAGAACAGCATTAGAGATTACATCTAAAACAGCAACTTGTCTTTCCTCCTATGTTACATGCAGGGCTGACTAGCAAGAATGTTTCAGACAGAAATGACAGCATAAATTACAGAAACATTTTTTTTATTTACGTATGACAGTTGGTTACAATAATCATGAAAATAGTACAGAATAACTGGAATATTGTCAAAGGGAATTTTAAACTAAGTCAGAAAACAGGTGAACAACCAAGCCTTTATGTTAAAAAAAAAACTAAGTCCATTAAGCAGTTTCTATAGACTGGCTATACATGTGTTAGTTTTATTGATACAGATAAAAATCTAGGAATGTTTAAATGTGGGTTTTGCACTAGCTGCAGTTACATTTGGGAAGGACCTTCCATTATGCTGCCCATATGGACAAAAGTATTAAAGTAGAAGGAAACCGATTGTAACAGCACAGGCATAGTGTATATTGCTATATGCTCCTGTTGTTACTCCTTTTATATAGGAATGACAGTAAGGAAGTTAAGTGCTTGAATAAAGGAACACGTATATGCTATAAAGAAAAGAGACACAAATAATGCACTATTTAAGCATTCCAATGTATGTAAGTCTTTCAAAAAGTTTTATTTTTCTGTCCTAGATTTAGTTTCAAAAGATTTGAGGGGAGGCAACTACAAGAGCAAAATTCTTAAAAGAGACATTTTCTAGCATGTTAAGATGCAAGCAGACAAATATCCTGGTATTAATGAAATCATCTGTATAAAGTGTTTTTTAGAATAGCAAATTTGTTAATACTGGCTGGTTTACACGCAAAATTTTCATTAATTAAATGTGTTTACAGACTAAATTGGAACTGTTACTTGATTGGTTAAATATTTAAGTGCTATTTTTTTACCAGTGTATTTAATGTGGTTTTTACTGCATCTTTTATTCTGATGAAGTCTTTGGATGAAAGTGCTAAATCTCTATGAATAAATACAAATTATTTTACACTTGGTGTTTCTGCTGCATTCCAGTGATATATCAAACGATGTGAACAGATTGAGGGATGAGACTAAAAGGCCGAAATTCATTACCTTGCTGATAGCTGTGGGAGTCAATGTGCAGTTTGTGCCAAAGGCATATATGTTTTAAGAACAGGAGATCTGATTTTGCTGGAAGGAATACATGTTGTAGTTTATTTTGCCAGGCACACTGTCCAGTTGTGGAGTGACAATTTTTGCAGATACCTAATGTGTTTCTGTATGATACCAAATTAGTTGAGGAAGTTGCTACAACTATTCTGTTGACTGACTTATTTAATAACATTTCCACAATAATCTCACTTACTGCTGTCATGGTTAAAGGTAGGTGCTTTTCTTCCATTTTATTTGGTGAATTGAATGTTTTTTGCCCCCCATTTCACTTATTAGGGTAGCAAGATGCGTAAAACTTATAGGATTTGTGTACCATTTATGGTGACATGCAGTTATGTTTAAGACTAATCAGTCTGGACCTACTCTAAAATCTCTGTTGTAAAAAACTGACCCTTAGATTTGGAATGATCCTCACTAGTCACATAATTTGTGCAACAGTGATAGAATACAGTTCAGAGACGGCTATAGCTGCAATGAGAAAGACTTCATTATTGACTCATTAGCATATCTCTGAATTGCTATCAGACCTAATGGTGGTAGTGTTTTTCCTGACAGCCCATTCATCATGCTGACAAAGGCATTCCCCTACACACACACACACACACACACACACACACACACACACACACACACACACACACACACACACACACACACAAACATAGACATATACTTCTAGAAACTCCCCCACCGCACACACATCCATGTAAACTTACATACAACAACAAATAAACTCCTCCTCAATTGATCACATGGACATACTCACCTATTCACCCTGTGCACACTCCAACATACACACACATATCTAGACTTTCAATTCCCTGTCTAACCCACCCCCAGTGCAACCAGCGAGGAAGAAGAGAACATGCGCACACACACACACACACACACACACACACACACACACACACACACACACACACACACACACACACACACACACACACACACATAAATTCATGTAGCTTAATTCTTAACATTACAGACATGTCCACACACATACACACAGACAAACACCCCCCACATCTTCTCTTAACTTACCTGCACCATAACTGCTTCTGTGTTAGTGATTGGGTAACTGCCATCTTTTGATGGCGTTCACTTTTTCCTCCATCTGTGAAAGTTTACACAGTCAAGTGATTCTCTGAATCACTGACTAGTATTAATAGGGAGACATTGGCATTTCTGGAGGATAGCACATGGCTAATTAACATTAGCCACTCAGCCAAACTGATGCATTAGAGGGCAGTTCTACCAGTGGGGGGCGCACTCTGTGCTTAGACTCCAAAAGGAGGAAACCCCTCAGCAGTAGAGAAAACTAAGAATCAGAAAGGATTACAGTGAGCAGGAAAAGACCATGTTAAGTTTCTCATGTGATAAGCTTTTCTGAATCCCAGGGAGAAGCTATCAACTTAGAGCTGAGTGTTCTAGTGGGCTAATGCAACTATAGATATAGTCTATTCTAAATGTAGGAAAAGGGGTCACAAAGCCAGATTTTCTACTAGTAATAATATTTTTCTACTTGTGAAAATGGTTACCAGTGAAATAATATTATTAATGACGACGAGCTTAAGAATGTGATAAATCGCCTGCCAGCTAGCCAAATCAGCTTTATGTCATTGTGCTATTGAAAAATTAATTGTGATGTCTTAATTGATGGCAGGGAAGGCACTCCTAGACTCAAGCAATTTGGCCATGTAAGTACAGCATTTTTATAAAAAGAAAACCGGCACTAAAATGTAGTTGAAGTAGTTCGCCTTTGTGGAGATAAGATGCAGTATCTCGTTAATCAAGAAGAAAACAAGCTGGATTTGGAAAGTTAGATCATCAGGTTGTTGTAGTTTCTAGTTTAACATTGGCTATGATAATAAAGAAATATTTCTACATTTTAAAGGATTGTTGAGGTGACTGGAAGAAGATAATCCTTTTGACAGATCAACTTATCAGTGGTGGGAGGTGAAGCAGAAGGTGAATACGCTATGAATACACTTCTGTGTAACATGGAAAAAGGGGGAGCGAGTGACCATAAGAGGCATTCATTAGTGTGCATGAGTTTAACAAAGATCAAGTCATAGCGTTAGAAATCCCTAAAGGTACAGCAGTTGGTTAAGGCTACAGAGGAGGAAGAACATATGCCATTTAAACAAACATGTCAGCATACACCTGTGGTAGAGCAAATTGCAAAGGCAAAAACATTAGAAGTGAAGGAGTTGAATACCAAAAGACCACAGCCTGAAAAATGTTAGACAGTAGTAGAAGTGTCATTCCAGTCTGAAAGTGCTGCAGAATAGGGAGTCTAAATGACTAGCATAATTGTGGAGATGAAATCACTTGCTGAAAGGGTGTATTCCTGGGGAAATAAAGAAGTACACAAAATATACAACCTGAGAGGAATTCTGAAAGAGTACCTAGTTCAAGTTCTACATGGAGTTCTTTCAGTATAAGAAAAAACTCAGATGAGGGGAGACTTAACCCATGACTACATGTAAGTAAGGAAAAAAAGTAAACCTGAACATATGTCCTTTACGGGGGGGGGGGGGGGGACAGCATAGAGAAGATAAAGAAATTGAGAGGGTGGTGCTCACTCACACAAAGACAGAGGGACTGCAACCTAAAGGAGATAAAAAGAAAGAGTAGTATATGCTGAGAGACAAGGTAACCTTGAACAAAGCCCTAATGGCATTTCCATTGAGCCAAAATACAGGAACCTTCAATGTATGATGTTCATAAAGTGAAAAAAAAAGGGAAATTAAGTATGGTAGAGACAGCAACAACTGACACTTAAGATTACTATTGTAAGTTTCCTTTCTTCGGGGAAGAGATAGACACTGAGAACCCAGTGCTTGTGTTGGTAGAAGGGAGGCAGTGCTTTCTACCTTATGGCAGACTGACCCGGAAGAAACTTAAGAGTTCACTAACCTCCAGGTAAGCTATACAAACTTTTAAAAGACACAGTAGGAAGTTACACTTTGAACAGAACAAGGTGAAATATATTTAGATTTGTAACTGAAGAAGCTGAACAAAATATTCTAACTTTTTATCTTTAGTCTGAGTTAAAAAATTATTTATTGTACAGAGTATTAAGGACAGAGGGGAAGTAATATGTCCACTGTTAGTGGCTAAACCTTTAAAAACTTAGTGATAAGGCTAGCACATAGTTACTTACTCAAGGGACACCTGGGAATATACTGGACTAAATCATGGATCCTAACCATGTCTTAATGAGCAAGAAAAATGAAAGAAGTTTAGAAGTTCTGTGCTGAATATCCTGAATGTGCAAAGACTTCCCATTACCCAGGTTTTAAAATACCTTTGGTACCAATGCCTGTTATAGAAGAAGCTTTTGAAAGTACTGCCAAGGACATGGTTGGTTAATTGGTAAAATCCTGCAACGAGTTTTAACAAGTCTTGGTTAGTTTAGACTCTGCAGCTAAGTTCTCTAAAGCTATCTGCCCATGTAAGACTAATGCTTAGTCTATTGCTAGGGATTTTGTCCTATTTTTCCCAAAGTAGTGACACCTTAAGAAATGCTCACTGATTAGCAGACTCCATTTATGTCCAGAGTAATGCATCAACTCCGCCAATGCTCTCAGAACAAGAAATTAAAAACATTAAAGTACTATCGCTGAACAGATGAGTTATTAGAACATTTTAACAGAACAGTAAAATACATGCTGAGACAAGTCATCGAGCAAGCTGGTAAAACTGGGACCGGCTAATAATATACCTCTTATTTGCCTTTAAAGAAATACCACAAAACTCAACAGGGTTCAGTCATTTTGAGTTGTTATATGTCAGGGAACCCTCTCACACTGTTAAATATTGCCAGAAAAACTTGGGAAAAAGAGAACACCTCATTCAATAGAAACCTAGAATACTATACCAACCTACAAGAGAGGCTGAAAGTGGGGGATACCTATCATATGGGAATGTATGGAAAGAGCCTTAGCTATGCAGCAAAGACCAGGGACTTCATACATCGAGATCAGGTGTTACATTTGATCCGCTTGTCAGAAGACAAGATTCTGTCTATATGGTATGGTCCATTTGAAATTATGGAAAAATTAGATAAATGAAACTAAATGTTTGGGATGGGGAGCCTTTTCCATAGTACAGAGAGCCTTTGAAACACATATCTATCTTTTCATTATATTTTTTATATCAGAAGTGAAATTCAGATCCCTGAATCTAGCATTTCCGGTGCTGTTTGTTTTGCACATGTGCAACAGATCCATCAGGGCTGAGTCCGAAGAAACCCTGTAAGTCAAGCAAAGATCCCCTCTCAGCAGCCTGTAGGAGACTGAAAACAGAGACAGAGCCTTTAGGCAATCATTGTAAGACAGGGTATTCATTTCTGAATTCTTTTATTGAGAAACCTGTATGGGCATTCCAACTGTTGCAAGTGTCTGGTTAGGTACATGCCATAGGCGGTATTGAACTCAATGATAGGTCTGATAAGGGGTGAGTAGAGTGGTACTATAAATACCTTGGATCTGGATGCCATACCCTTACCAATAAGCTGGGCAACATAGAATGATTTTCTTGCAATCTTAGTTAGGTGTTGGTCAGATGCTAGATTGCTGTCTACATATGTTGCTAGATCCCTTACTTCTGGGTCAACTCTTACTGGTGTTTTACCGATGTGGTAATTACATTGTGCTGACAGTTTTCCAAAGGGCATTATAATACATTTTTTGGCATTGAGTTTTAGGCCACAACTTTGGCACCAGTCATTTGTCTGTGTTAAACCCTCTTGTGAGATGCTAGCATTTTGGGGGAATCTATAATTATAATATAAAATATAATATATATGTAATTAAATTATATTATACTTATTGTAACATATAATTATGCTTTCACAAAACTGCCAAATTTGCCACTAATCCACCATATAGATCTCATCACTGTACTGTTCTTCATCAACTAGAATGGCTAGAATTGCCTAACCTATTTTCCCTCACTCAGATTACAATTGCCATACCATCATTTACCAACCTGATAAATGTCCAGCACTCCAACATATTGTTCAGCCCTACACAAACACTAGAACTCTACAATCTACTGACAAATGCTTACTAAAAGTCATTAAATCAATTAACAGCTTTGGCAATTCTCTATACTCCAATACTTTCTCCAAAGCCTGAAACTCTGTTCCCTAACACATCATTAGCACCACCAACTCATCCAAGTTTAAGCAACTCCTCATAGCATACTTAGCTGATAATTGGCTTTGTTCATGCTCTACCCCTGGCTGAAAGAAAAACTTACACCCTCTCATTAACCTATCTCTCATGTATTCATATACGTGTAATTCAGACCTTTTCTCTGTTCTATCTCTTCTCATCTATCTGCCCCTTCCGCTAGTGTCTAATGACTATTACCTACTTCTACTCCTTTATCTCTTCCCTCTAACATTGCTCTTTACACTTTAGGCTATGTACTACTTTTCTGTTTCTCATTAAATTCTGTCTACACTGTATGGCAAAATTGCTTTTCTTTTTGTGTAATCTAAGTTATTACATTTATTTACTGGGAAAGTCCAACTTGGAAGAAAGCCAGTTTTCAGTGGTGGCCCAGGCAGAAACACTCCAGATGCATGTCTTTATGACATGGGAGGAAACTGGAGCACCTGGAGGAAACCCACATGAATGCAGGTAGGACATGGAGACTCCACACAGAAGACACCCCAGCCAAGAATCAAACTGGAGAACTTCTTGTTGAAAGGCAACAACGCTACCACTGCGCCATTCAGATTTTTTATATCAGAAGCAAAATTCAAATCCCTCATTTCAGATTTCATTATTGTACCTTTCGGATCATGGATAGGTCTCACTTTTAATTAATTTAAATATGAACTATGTAAATGTCTTTATGATGTACCTGTGTAAATTGTTATTCAATATTGTATCGTTAGCTTACTATTACTTGGATCTTTTCTTCCCAGGCCTCCACTGAAAATGGGTTATTAGCCCAGTCAGACATCCCTGGTAAACAACTGTTAAATCAATAAGTAAAATAAAATAAAATAAAATAAAATAAATAAATAATATCTCTCAGTTTATAGTCATCAGCAAACTTGATGAATAGAGGCCTTGAACATTAGCACTGACTACTGAGAAGTAGATGCCAAAAAGGAGCGGGCCCAGCACAATGTCCTGGGGTAATCTGCTGGACACCAGTCTCTTGGTGGAGGTGGTCTTATCAATCCTGACTTCTTGGGTTCTGCCTGTGAGGCAGACAGCAATCCAGCAAGATATGTAGGGATTTATGCCTAGCTCAGACAGCTTGTCAAAAATGCCTAAGTGGATTATTGTACTGAATGCCTTGGCCAGGTCAAGATACACAGTAAGTACTGTTTTGCCCTCATCCATTGCCTTGGTGACACTGTCATAGAAGTCTACCAGGTTAAGGAGAAATGTCCTTCCCTTAACAAAGACAATTGGGATGGGTCCAGTATCTGCAGATTGACATATATCATTGTTTATCATTTTCATGATAATTTGTTCGATGGCTTTATATATTAGGCACATTAGACTGATTGGTCTGTAGTTCCTTGTGTCAGTTGATGGTCTGTCCTTGTGGAGGGGAATGACTGTTGTTGTCCTCCATTCACTTGGAACATAGCCTGTTTCTAGGCTGTAACTGAAGAGTGCCTCAAGTGGTCCTGACAGGTCATGTTTTAGACTGTTCAGGAGGCAAATGGAGGTGTTGGCAGGACCCTTAGAGGTGGTGTCCTTGGCTTTAGCAAATGTTGCCAGCAGATGGTCCTTGCTAATATTTGAGAGAAGTATGTTGGAGGTAATTTTACCTAGAGGAGTTGGGGAGAGTGGGGGTAGGGAGTGAAGTTTGAGCTGCATTTATCTGCTAGTAGATTTGGTATGTCACCCTGATCGGTGAAGGTGGTACTGTTCCTCACTAATTCAGTACCTTGCTGTGTGTAACCTTTAAAGCTGAAGGCCTTGTGATTGTCCTTAGCCTTTGAGGTTATCCTGTCCTTGTAGATGGCCTTGATGGACCTCTTAGTTTTTTGTTTAGTTGTATAAGTGAGCCCTGGTCTTTAAGGAGTTGTTCCTCCTGATTTTGGCTGTGAGTTTTTTCTTTTATTACATACCCTGTTTAGGTGAAGACTGCACCACTGGGATTTGCTTTTAGTGTTTGTTTTGGATGTATTTCTAGTAAGTACAGTAGCCTGTATGCAGCCATTGAAATGTTTGTGTAGGGACTCTGTGAATAATTCTCCACTGGTAGCCTTGGTCTTGGGGTTGGAGGGAGCCTTGAATTTTGACAAAAAGACACTTAATAGAATATAGTTTGCCTTAGAATAAGTCCTAACTTTTACTGGTTTAGCTGGGTTTTCTGGGTTGATTTGTACTTCAAAGGAGATAGCTTTACGATCTGATCACACTACTGAGGATATGAAACAGGGGTGTGTGTGTGTGGGGGGGGGGGATGCAATGCTCTCCCATGTTGGTGAGTACCAGATCCAGTATATTTGATCCTCTGGTTGGAGAATGCACTACATGTACCAGGGTGTTTCTATTAATAAATTCCAGGAAGTGTTGTGCCTGTGAATATGAGGCAGTGCAAGCTTCCCAGTCTATAGAGGGGTAGTTAAAGTCACACATGAATAGGTTATTTGGTTGGAGGGTGCCTCTAGTAGGTTTAAGTGAGAGTCATGAGATTCTAGTGGCATAGATGGTGACCTGTAGCTACCCATGATGTTGTGAGGGACCTTATCTATTGTGACTTACACATGGAAGAGCTCTTTGGTATCATCCTGTTTGGATGACCTCCATGGTATTGTGGTATGTGTGCACTGTTGCAAAGGTTACTTCTTGAAGATAATTGCAAGGTTATCTGATGCTGATACCTTATTTGGACAGTAGCCTGTTGAGACTCCCCACCAGAAGTATGTAACTGTGGAAACAGCATAGGCCTAGTCCAATTTCAAATTTAAGCCATAGGAAGTCCTATTTTGGGATTTATACATAAAGGGACAAGCATTTAATTTATAAAAGCAACAAAAGTTATATAAGCTATAGGTGTTACTGATTTGCTTGCTGAAGGCATACCCTAGGGAGTCTCAGCTCAAGCTATTCTATCTATAACAATGGCAAAAGTTCTATTTTGGTCTTAAAATTCAGAGATGGCAAGGGCACTATACATTTTGCTAGAAGCAGACTGTTTTTAGTTAGATATTGATATCGTTTTCTGAACGCTACCTGTATTTATGGATGTTTTGTTTTCCATTCCTTGTGTTATAATATTTTTGTTTGCACGCATACTTTTGACATTTAATACTTTATTGTATTTATTCCCTTAAGGCCATTTGCCCTTTGTAGGATAACTGGGAGTATGTCTCAGAGACAAATGCATTAATGCTGGTTCTGTTACACAAATATTGATGGCAGCAGTAGTGGTATTATAACCCCCAGCCTCAGTACAAGCTAAGGTGTATAAACAGGCATTGGCACAGTACTCATATATGAATGCAACTGCTGAGTACCTCTTTTATTTCATTTTATTACTAACATTGCAGAACTGAATATTGTAACAATGGCAAGTCACAGAATAATGTACATGATTAGATTATTCTATCTTTATGCTGGGTGCAGTTAGGATAGCAGAATTATGGGTAGGACCAAGCAACATTTCATAAAAGGATTCAGCAGCTGCTAATGATAATGTGCAGAAATCCTAAAAATGTTTAAAAATTCTAAGGGGTGAGAAGCGTATGGATTCTTATTTGTAAAAATACCACATTTCTGTCTCCATGGACACATGATTCACTAAGCAAAAAATATGTGCTATCTCATCCCATCCCCCCTAAGGTTGCACTGCTAATTGCAAATGCAGACACTTAGCAAAAATCAAGCATCCAATCAGTATTGTGACAACACATCACATTGTGAAAAGAGTAGAATGGATGCTCACTCCTGAGTGTTTAGGAAAGTGCGTCCAACAGAGTAATACAATGGATCTTAACTGATTTACAAAAAGCACTAAAAGTAGTCACAGAACATCTGTTTTTTCATCATTTGTTGTAATTATTTTAAGAAATGATACAAAAAGGTCAGGTGTTGATAATATTTGCTGCAGTCTGAACTCATGGCAGAGGTGCTCCAGCTCCAACAAAAAAATTGCAGGATATGCATTACTGTTACATAGATGTAAAATTAGGCAGTCAGTAGACGTATGACTTGAGAAGCATAGTTTATGAGATATGATACTAGCTTTATTTAGTTTTACTTTACAAAACAATAATATTGTCAAAACTTATAGGCAGGGTGCTGACTTTCCTTTTTTTGAGAAAAAAATGCAAAATGTGAATATTGACTAAGTATTAGAAAATCTGCGCTTTACGTGAAATTTGGCATTGTAATTCAGAGCAGCACTCGGTGGTGGTGCTGCGGTAGCATTGTCGCCTCACAGTAAGACATTGTCCTGTTAGATTCTCAGCTAAAGCGTCTTCTGTGTGGATACATGCGTGAATGGGCGTATCTTCGTTGAAGGTTGTGCGTCAGAGCTAACCGGGAAAAGCCGAAAGATACAATAGTTCAGAGCAGCACTCATTCAGCATAACTTGCATTTCCTGTTATACCTATGGCTTATAATCTGTCATTTGGTTTACCAAGTGTTTTATACCAAGTGCAGGGAAACACTGGAGACAGGTCTTATAAAAATACAGGTGTGCTTTCAAAAGTCAGAAAAAAAGCAAAATTATAGTCCACTTGGTTTTGCAGGTCCAAGCAAAATGCCCAGCATCTTAGGTTGTTTTTATCCAATATTTATAGTCTGCAAAGCCTCCCCCTAAGATATAGGGTGCCTTTATGGCAAGAATCCAAAGCTTCAAACCTTTCTCAGACCAACATCCAGTTGTTTAAACAAGAACTTCCACAGGGTAAGCTCTACCGATAACTCTTGACTGGCCTCTCCCATTCCATGCTTCCAGGGTCTTCCTTCATATTTTCTTCAGGTGAGAAACTAACTTCCTATTTTTTTGCTTTCAGGTAACCCTTTCTATATACAACCTTGCTTGTCAATTAAATCCTTGTCATCTTGTTAACCACTGTCAGAATATTCACACATTATATGGTGATGTACACATAAAGGCAATTTACACATTTTCTAGTCACATACACATCAAAAATATAATGGAAAAATAGTAAAAAAAAAAGAGAAACTACACTTAAAAATAATTGAAATAAAATAATTCCTAGAAGCCATCTTGTGAAAATGGTCCTTTTTTAACACCTTTATTGGATTATCACTTGAGACGTAGGCGAATATTCATTTATATGAAAGAAATCAAACTATATTAATACATTCCTAGTTGCAAACATTATATATCACATGTTGTTTTATGAATAGCTATTATCAATCCTAAACTACATAAAATGCTCAATTCCTTCCTTTCCTTTCTATTCCTTCCTTCCTTTCTATTTTTCTATCTAATTTGCTCCTACCTTTTACTGAAGATCCCACCGTGAGTTCTTTTATCTCTGTTACAATATTCAGTACTTTAAATACAGTTGATTTAGACTTTGATTTTCATTTTTTAGTAACTGCTTTTCTTGGCAGCCAGCAGAGTTAAATTTAGCAAGGCCTTACTGTGTCTAGGCAATTCAGATCTTGTATCCCAGCTGAAACAAATCATTTCCTTACATACAGTCAATTGTTTGCCCAATATTCCTGACAGAGTACTCTGTAGAGAACTCTTAAAGTCTACCAGCTCATTAAACTCTAAGAACATGTTCCCAGTTACCTCTTCCCTGTCACATCAAATCTCTCAACCTCTTAACTCAAAATATTTGGACAAAGCTAAATATAATAGGGGATGAAAGACCAAAAAATAGATACAGATATTAAATATCTCTTTTATAAGCTTAAAAGCATTGCTAAAATAACAAATGTTGAGTTAATATTATTTTCTGAATGATATGAACTCAGATAGTCAAATGTCTCTCATTATTTCATTACTTTCGCCATTAATGGTTTTCCAGAAAAACATAGACTAAGAATGTTGTTCCTTCGGCTTTTCCCGGTTAGGGGTCGCCACAGCGGAACTCCAGTCTGCTAATGATTGGCAGTAGATTTTCACAGTGCCGAGGTGCCAACTCAACGCCCAACCTTCAATGGAGGCAAGCCCATTCACTCATGTCTTTTAAAAGCCACTCAACTGCGGGGAGGACATGCAGACTCCACACAGAAGGTGCTCCAGCCAAGAATCGAATGGGAGAACCTCTTGCTGTGAAGTGACAACGCTACTGCTGCACCACCATGGCTTGAAAATATAAGGCTAAAATCTGGTCAGTCTACAAAAATCTGGACAACTGAGAGGTATGCATCATACCTCCAATATTTGCCACCTACCTGAGGAAAAATTCTTTGGAGTCTGCTTAGAGGATAACAATACTATGCAAATACTTCCAAGTAAAGCCCCTAAATTTTCTAGACTTTGTTGCATACTTGGGAGCCATGCATATGTCCTCCCATTGTTCCCTTGTGAATTGTTTATCCAATCTCTCCTCTCAACCTTTTCTAACTTCTTCTGATGGATTCCTATAGTTATTGTGCAATACTTTATATGCTCTGCTAATTATCCCTTTTTAACAGCAGCTTCTGTTCGAGATTCAACTAAAAACTACTAGAACAGGTGTTTCACTTAGGGTTCACCTATCCATTTTTCTTTGCATATGCTCTGATATCAATCCCTAATAGGGAAGGCAGTCTTTAGCCTGCAGTCTAAATGTCTTCTTGGCCTCTTCCCATTCTATTACTTCTCTAATTTTTGCTCACAACACCTTGTTTCCCTTTTCCCTCCAATAAATTCCAATCCCTTCTTGCCTGTTCTCTGTATCCCTAATTACAGTCATTCCTTTCAGCAAAATCTCTTTTCTCCATTCTCCTGTTGGCTTAGTTCTTAGAATACTTTCTGCTAGTTTATAAATATAATATTCTGTATAATTGTTGTTATTCTCCTTAAGAATCTGTATCCAAAATCCCAGTCTCTTTTTTTCTTGAATTTTCTCCATTTCATTATCATTCCTTTACACTTTGGATTATAGCTTTCTGCTTTTATGTCTATGAGCTTTAACATTGTAGCTCTAAAATATCCCTTCAAATCAGGTAATCACAAACTGCCTTGTTTTGTTGGAAGAATCAGTTTATCCCACTTGACCCTTGCTCTCTTCCCCTCCAAGATAAATGCCTTCAACTCTTTATAAATTATTGTCTATAACTTCTCCTCTGGTTGATAAAAATATCCCAGCTTCCTCCGTTAAATACTTCCCTGCATCAGGACCCACCAACAGCAGTGGTATTTTCTTACACTCTGCTTCCCTATGGATCATCATTGTTTTATTAATGTTGCCAAATGTTTGCCTCCTTTCCACAAAACCACATTGATCTATAGCTATCAATTTTGGCAAACACCATTGCCAATCTTTTAGGTATTATAGACATAAAAACTTTATGATCATGGTTTAAAACTGAAATGGGCCTATATGAAGCTGGGTCTGATGTTTCTATATAGTCTTTAGGTATTACAGCCACCCCAACTTTCTTTCAGGATGTTGGTGCTTCACCTCCTTTTAAAATAGTGTTAAATAAAACTCTCCAGATCTTTATCACTTTCTTCCCACCTAGATTTTAAAGTTCCACAAAAATCCCATCTATTCTTGCAAATTTCTCTGCAGATTCTTTGCATATCACCATTTTTATTTCACCTCCTCCTATCTTAAGTGTTAATTGTCGAGCCTCATCTACCTCTAACTTTGGCATACTTAAAGTCTTCCATCATTGCTTTTTCTTGATTCCACATTTCTTTGCTTTATACAGATTTTCATAAAATTTCCGAAATACCTTTAATACTCTTCAGGATCTCTGCTTTTCCTTGTTATAGGCTCCCTAAATTTGGCAACAACTCTTTCTACTCTCTGTTGCTTAAGTTATTCTGCTAAAAGTTTTTGTGCTCTTGAGTTATTTTTCAAAAAACAGTTGCTCAACAGCAATCTGTCTAAACTCATGCATATTATTCAGATGTTCCCTTTAGCATTCTTCCCCTTCTTGTTCTGCAAGATTCCATTTATTCTGCAATACTTCAACCTTTGTCTGCATCTCCAAATAGTTAATGTTACTTGTAAACAATATCTCTCCTTCTGTTATTTCTAACCTATTTTTATTCCACTTTCATTTTATCCCACTCACTAACAATAACTTCTGAAGAAATTTCTATCTTCCCTAATAACTTTTGAATAATTTCCAAAACCAATTCCTTAAATTCCAGTCTTTATAACAGTTCGGTGAGTAAGTACCAGTGTCTCATTTTTACTTCATTACCCTGTGTTTTTATCATAGTTGTTACTGGCACATAATCTGAAATAGATATTGGATATGCATGTTTAATGTTTCAATTAAATACACATATCCCTGTGAAATATAATTTCTGTTTAGCCTAGCCCAGTTATTTTACCTCATAGAAACTATGTAAATTCTCTCTGAGTTCCTACTACTGAACTTAAATCTTCCATACTAAATATTTTCATAAATGTTATCAGAAATCTACCCTCTTTTATTATTTTTTTCCCTTCTAGATCCCCTAGATCCATCCTTACTATTGCAAGTCAAATTCCACTTATAAGTAATATTCCCTGCTGAAAAATGATTATTTCTCTCAAATTTTTCTTCAGCACCATAACTGCGGTTTTAGGTGGAATTTAAATACATGCTGGCATAATCCTCCTTTCTTGCCAGTCATGCCTTACTACCACAAAGCTACCATTATTATCTTTTTTTCCTCTTCTATTACTGTTGGAGCTCCTTTGGCAATTAGTATAACTACTCCCCATTTCCTTTGTCCCTGATACTATGCTGAATAGGATCCCTATCAGTTGATTGAGTTTTTAGAAACTCAAAATTCATATCGGTAAGACAATATGATCGAATTTCTGAAAATCCGAAGCTTTTGATTGGAGATCATTGTACAGTGAGAATTGGGAAATTTGCCATTTTCCTCAATTCAGTGCAATCTTGGAGTTGGTATATATAATTAGCAGGGAGTCTGTGGGGCACAAGGGGGCTTGCCCCTGTAAAACTGTAAAAAATGATAGATTTTTATTTTTTGATTTTTTTAATGTTCTGATATGAATTTTGAGTTTTTGAAAACTCAGTCAACTGATGTAGATCTACTGAATAGTCCTCATGAAATCCTTTCTTTATCAAATTCAACTGCTCACTTATTTCCACATGTGTCTCATGTAGCATTGCTATTTGTACTCTGCTTTTCTTAATATAATTCAATACTCTTTCCTTTTTCAACACCTTTGATGCCATTAACATTTCAAAATAATATGGATAATGCAGACATTATGATAAGAAGTTCTATTTCCCACCTATTAGATATGACTGCTTTTTTAAATGTCATTTCCAGTTTTTGTGTTACATGTACCCACTAATGTTTGGCAAGTTAAGCTTTTATATAGCTGTTTTCATCATCTCCATTTGAACCTCTATCAGATTTTACAAGACTTTTTTCTTTTAATGAAAACACTCAAGCAAAAAACAAACAAAAACAAAACAACCCTCCCAAAAAAAAAAAAAAAAAAAAAAAAAAAAAAAAAAACACACACCCTGCAACACCCCCATAAACTATGTGCATTTTCAAATAAAGACGTTTAACCCTCCCAAATCAACAACTGCACATACAGGAATTACCAAACCTAAAATTAAGGTTGTCTATGGTAATGCACATGTTACAGCCTGTGCTCCTACTTACAGTATTTGCTGTCTGTTCTTGCCTTATCTTTATCCCCCTCACAGATGTGAAAAACAGTTTGTATGCTTTCAAAAAACATTAACCTTTAAGCTTAAAAAAGTGCCCTTTTTTATTGCCTACCCCTTTAACATCGAACAAAATGTACAGCTATCCTTAGCTGCAGACTTCTCAACTTACACTGAACATTTATTTGCTACATGAAAACCTTTCGTTACATTCAATGTTCTCGTATTTACTTGCTTACACAAAAATCTTAATCCAGGCATTTTTCTATGTAAAAGTAAAAGAAAACATATCAACTGTACATATATTATAATCTGTGCACTTTTGCACTACATCCCGCACCTCAACAATCCAAGATTACAGGATATTAACTTAAACATGCCTTTGTCCATCGATGTTCTCTTTTTACATTGTAATGCCTACATTTTTAAAACTAAAAAGGAAGGGGGAAAAAAGAGGCATTTGTTTACTTTAGTATATTTATCATATACAAGAAAATATTGAAGTTATTGAGTATCATTCCCACTTTGCAACATACAACTGTAATACCCACAGAAATACATTATTAAAAGGAAACAAAGTCTAAACAACATGTCCTACATGGACCAACTCAAAGCCCTGTCATTATACTCAGTATCCTACAGACTGCAAAGAGGTGACATGTCTGGCATATAAGGCATCTTGTGACCCATTACTGATGGATTTACAGCACATTAGCAAGTCAAATGGCATCAGAAATACTTGGTCTAGGGATCTAAATATCTTCTACAAAGTCAACAGAATGGTTTGGGGAGACAGGTATATTTCGCAGAGGATACCACTGCTGTGGAACAGTCTTCCCAACCACATAAAACAAAAGTTATCCCTGTCCATTTTGAAGTTCCACTTAGATCTATGGATGAGAAAAGGAAACTTTACCCCAGGACTGCCCCCATAAGACTAATGGATGGAGGCAGTGCCTAAATGCTTTATTCCATGCATGGGTCCCCTCAAATTATCTATGGTGTTATCCCAGTTATTGTTATTAGGGGTAATATATAATTATCAACATGGGATGGATTAGGCCAATCTATAATACAATGGGATTGGTTATTTCAAGTACAAAAAGGGAAATTGCCTATGCTTAAAATGGTCCACAATGACAGCTAGCCTAGTACTTACCTATGAACCTATGAATACTAACTGAAAATACTTTACTATATGCCATGCAGTTTACATCATATAATGTTTTATACAAATATTGTTAAGAACAAAAGTTGTTTAACTTACAGTTACTATTTTCCTTTCACTTTAGTGTTCTTCCAAACATTAGTGATGTGAAGTAGGTATATGCTTTTCAGACCCCCACAGGTTTAACAAAGTCAACAAAAGTTCAATCTTTTCACCTATTCTTATAAATCCATATCACAAAAAATGTGATTGATGGTTTATAACAGCACATTTATTCACTAATTTCAGTGTTGCTGGTCTTCTTCATGTTCATCTCCATTGTCCTACCCCAGACTCCGGTTCAAGTCTAAAGTAATACCTATTCTTCTAGTCCTCTGCTTTTTTCTCTCTCAAGCAATTTCCTTTGTAAAATTGGAAATAGTGTCACTGGCATAGTTTCTCTATGAGCTTTATTATCTGAGGAATGTGAAGCACAGTCCCTTTTGTTCGATGTTTCACTTTATGTTGGCCAAACTTTTGTATTTCCTCTTAGCCTGTTCTGCATCAAAAAATGACTTTGATCCTCCAGGAAAAATATTCTGAAGACAGCTGGATACAGTGGCTTGAATCTGACACCTTCCTTTCAACAGTCCCTGAATGCTGGGATACATTTGCTTCTCTTCTGTCTGGTGTACAATGAATAATAGTTTACCACAAACACTCTATTTTCTCTATAGGTTCATAGGTGATTACTAGGCTAATGACCACAAGGACCTTTTTAAGTCTAGTCATGCATCCCAAATCTCTGACAAGTTCTGATACTCTTGATAAGTGTAAGCAGGGGTTTGTAAGATGAACCATTTACAGGTTACCTGTGTCCATTAGAGACATAGGTACCAAAACAGGGATGAATTGCCAGTTTCACATCCAATTGTTCAAGTTGCACTTGAATTGGGTTAGGGAGGAACTCTGCTTCACATGGATGGGAAGCCTGGTCCATAGATGTGGCAGTCTCTGGGATACATACCTATCTCTCCAGCAGGACTTATTTATATCACAGGCAAGGTTTAAGTCTTTAGAATGGGTAGTTCTGGTGCTGTTTGTTTTGTGGATATGCAGGAGGTCCATCAGAGTGGGGTCTGATGATGACCTAGATGCAGGCATTGATCTCCCATCCAAATCCTGTAGAAGACAGAATACAGGGATAGAGCCTTGAAGCGGTCTACATAGGACAATTTACCCACACTCTGTATTGTTTTTAGTGAGGAACCTCTGTGGATATTACAACTGTTGGATTTGCCTGGTTAGGTAAATACCAAAGCGGGCATCATACTCAATGATAGGTCTGATGAAGGCTGAATACAGTGGAACAATGACTTCCTTGGACTTATATGTCATACCTTTGTTTATAAGTTGTACAATATAGAATGGTTTCCTCTCCACTGTAGAGACATATTGGTCAAAGGCTAGATTACAGTCTAGCCACTGTGAGGCTACAGTTAAACTATTCCAGGTGCCAGAAAGTCTGCTGTTCAAATTTTCCCTTAGAACTAGCTGGCTTCTCAGTAGTAGCACTAAAATCTGAACCCCTGTGACTAGCATTTGCTCTAGAACCTGCTGGAAAGCACTAGGAAGCCTGAAACTGATGCAAGCACTCAGCTCTCCTTGTCAATAAGGAGAAATTAATCATAGGCACTAAACAGCAAAGGTAAGGGAAAACAGCTCTTAAACTTTACAAAAAAGCACCATGTCCAAAGGTCAGCTTCTGGTGATTTCTCCTGTCCACCTGGTGAATCTGGGCATACTGGGGTAATGCGGCAACTGCCTCATGTACATAGACAATCCTCTCCTCCTACCACCCAACACTACAACCTGCGAGAGATGCACTTACATAGCCAAACAGGAAGCAAAGCTCTCTCCGGCCAGGATTGTGCTAGACAGTCAAGAGGAGAAGGTTAACACCTGCATTACACCTCAAGCAACTCATAGCCCTTCAAAACCCACACCATCAATACCCACACATAGCAACACTAAACTCACATATGCAGAGGCCCTTAACATTAACCTGCCCAAGCAACAAGGACCGCTGAAGCCGAAATGCAAACAAACACCAGTCACAACCAAAGTGACACGTAGCTCACAACACCAGTGTGCCACCCAACAACAGCCCCTAAGGCAAGAAAATGTACCCAACACTTTAGTCATAGGTGACTCTATAGTTAGGCACACTGATGTCCCACTCACCAGGCTGAACAAGTAGAAAATTGCAGTCAGCTGTCTGTCGGGTGCCAGGATCTGCCACATAATGCATGCACTCAAGTCACTCCACAACAAGTACAGATACAACTCTGTCATTGTACATGCTGGAGTGAATGACTTGAGACGTACCTCCCTGGACTACATGAAAAGAGACATGGAAGAGCTCTTGGATCATGTGACCCAGGCAGGTATGACCCTAGCCCTGAGTATCATCCTGCTTTTGCCCAGAATTATACCACAGTATAAGGACAAAATGATTGACTTCATGAATTGGCTAAGCTTCTGGTGTCATTCAAAGGGGATCCAGTATTTGTCTGCCTGGGAAGACATGATCGGCAAACCATGATGCTTTGCCAGAGATGGTCTGCACCTGTCACCCCTGGGATTCAGGTTACTGGCTAAAGCTCTTGCCACCCCTATAGTGCCTTTTTTAGGAAAGGTTCAAAGGATAAAACCACCACCATAACAGATACAAGCATGCAAAATCTGAAGGTAATGCTACTCAATGCCAGAAGTCTAAACATCAAAATGCACTCTCTTGAGACACTCCTAAAAATGGAGAACATCGATATCTATGCAGTAACTGAGACCTGGTTCAAGGCTCCAGACAGCACCCCTGCAATATCAGGCTACAATTCTTACCACACTTTTCGGCCACAAAACCAAGACCGAAACACTAAAGGTGGAGGAGTGTCCATATTCACCAAGGATATTCACACCTTCAGGCTAGTTGCCCAACACAATGCATCTAAAATTCTCCAGGTGCAACTAACACTAGGTAAGACTGCAATCCAAATTGTAGCTTGCTACAGATCCCCCACCATGCCCCAAGATTCTCACTACACCTTTCTAAACATACTGGAAAATATTAAGATACAACCAAACACCCTAATACTGGGTGATTTCAACTACCCTGCCATTAATTGGGAAAACTACTCGGGTACCAACTCCTTTTCCCAACAGTTCTTGGAATTCATAAATTCCAACGCCCTGGATCAAATAATCCATTGTCCCACCAGGGCTCCAATATCCTAGACCTGGTCATTATCAACATGGGAGATAGATGCTCCACACCAGTGGTCACCCCCTCATTAGTCAGGTCTGACCATAAGCAAATCACCCTTGACATCCACATCCCACCCCCACACCCTAGTAAGCAAACCTCCTTAAAAAACTTCTCCAAAGCTGACTTCATGCTACTGAAGTCAGAAGTGACAAACTTCACAACACCCACGCAGATGGGATCTGGAAGTTCGACTGCAGAATCCTCCGCTAAGGCACTGTACGAGCACATCCACTCGTGCATGAATCATGCCATCCCAAATAGAACCAAGATGCTCTTCTCCAAAAAAAGGAAGCCAATCTGGTGGTCCCTTGCTACAAACAAACTATACAACAGAAGGAAGAAACTGTTGCAGAAAAGAGGAAAATCCCAGGATGCAAAAAACTCCCTCACCAGCCTCAGTAAGAAGCTGAGATCCCTCATAAAATCCTCAAAAGCTAGTTATGAAAATAAAATTGCCAAAGATTCCAAAGACAACCACAAGGTATTCTATAGTTATGTCAAGAATCTAAATGGCAATGCTCAGATCTGCTCTGAGCTACAACAGAATGGCATTAAATATACTGATCCCAAGGATATTGCCAATATTGTGGCAGATCAATTTAGTGCCAACTTTACCCTCCTCTCACCCCATAAAGGGCCCATCTCAATACCAAAAGATTGCCAAATTCTGATAATCACGGCCACACAGGTAGAAACCGCACTCTCCAAAGCTAAGAATACAGCATCCATGGGACCAGATGACATCCAAGGCTGTGTACTACATGAACTACAAAATGAACTGGCACCTCATCTAAGTGTCATGTTTAATCATAGCCTCACCTCAGGCTTATTGCCCACTGAGTGGCGCACAGCTACAGTTATCCCGCTCCACAAGGGAGGATCCACCTTGGATCCCGGGAACTACCGTCCCATCAGTCTGACATGCCTGATCTGCAAGGGCATGGAACGCATTATCATGTAACTTATAAACAAAGACATTGGCAACCTTCAAACACTGGACCACCCAGTTTGGGTTTGTGAAAGGCCGATCTTGTCTCCTGAATCTGATTGACTTCTTTGAATCAGTCTCCAGAGCTGTAGACGAGGGTAAGGTGGTCCACACAGCCTATCTGGACCTTGCCAAGGCCTTCAACACCATCTCCCACTCTGGAATCATAGATAAACTTACTAAGCTGGGCATAAATCCCTACATCACTCGATGGGTTGCCAACTGGCTTACTGACAGAACCCAGACTGTAAAAGTAGCCGACTCCAAATCCAGCTCCAGACAAGTGACAAGTAGAGTACCTCAGGGTTCAGTCCTGGGACCACTCTTGTTTGGCATCTACTTCTCTGAAGTACAGGCCAACACTAAGGGACTCTGGCTAACAAAGTTCGCAGATGACTGCAAACTGGGAGCCATTATTGAATCCCCAAATGATGTGGATATTCTACAAAAGGGCCTTACAGAAACAGATGCCTGGTGCCAGAGGCATGGGCTCAAGCTTAATTCCAAAAAACGTATAGTTATCCCCTTTGGAAAAAAACATGTACCCATGAATTACCACATAGGTGGCAGGACACTAAACATCGAAAGTGTGATGAGAGACTTAGGGACACAGGTGGACAGTGGTCTCACTTTCGATAACCCCATCCCCACAACAGTCAGGAAATCCTTCTATGTGGCACACCTCATCACTAAGGGCTTTTCATCCAGAAAAAAGGAGGTCATTGTCCCACTGTACTCATCCCTCATTAGACCCATTATAGAGTATAATGCCCCATTTGGTATGTACCTCACAAAACATCTGCAACAGCTGGAAAGGCCACAGAAATACCTCACTAAAAGAATCACAGGCCTAAAGCAGATGCCATATGCTGACTGTCTAAAAAACTCCAGCTATACTCTGTGAAAAATCGTCTACTCAGAGGTGATCTCTGCTTAACATACAAGGCCATGTTAAACCCTGAGCTGTTGGACATGCTCCACTAAAGAAATTCCAATCCCTCAGAGCCACACGCTCCAGGGATCTAAACCTTGTCATCACAATGAACAAAATATGTGGGAAGGGTAGGTTCCTGAACCAGAGACTCCCCATACTCTGGAATAGACTGCCCATACATGTCAAGCAGAGCACCTCATTGGCCCTCTTCAAAAGGAACCTTGATGATTGGATGGGAGATAGGAAATTCACCCTGGGGATCATGTCAGTCGTCCTACTAGACAGGGGTCCAGAGAATTAAATATTATGGGAAGAAATATCCAGGGAATTGTTATGGCTAGGCATGCATAGGCCCTAGGGCCGGTAGCCTAGTACCAACCTATGAACCTATGAACCTATGTGTGTCCCTAAGTCCCTGACTACTGAGTTAAATCTAAAGGATGTGTTAGCAATATGATAGTTACCAGGGATGGATGACTTCCCAAAGGATACTATTATGCACTTCTTAGCATTTAGTTTTAGTCCATGGCTCTGACATCAGTTGTTTGTCTGTGTCAGCCCCTCCTGGAGAACATTTGTGCCAGTGTAAGATTCAATTACAGCTCCTAATTTGCAATCATCTGCAAATTTAGTCAGCCATAGACCACTGTCATTGGCTTTGACTTCTGAGAAGTAAATGCCATAAAGGAGTGGTCAAAGGACTGATCCCTGAGGGGGTCCACTTGTGACTTGCCTGTTTGTAGAGGTGGACTCCCCAATTCTAACTTCCTGGGTCCTGTCTGTGAGCCAGTTGGCTATCCAGCAGGTGACATATGGGTTTGTAACTAATCTCTTGGGTTTGTCGACAATGCCCATGTGGGGTATTGTGTCAAATGCCTTGGCCAGTTCAAGGTAGGCAGTGTGAATAATTTTGCCCTCATCCATTGATTTGGTGACCTTCTCAAAAAAAGTCTACCAGTTGAGAAGGCATGATCTGCCCTTGACAAAACCAAACTGGGTTGGGTCCAGTGTCTGGAGGTTTACTATATCTTTATTGAACATCTCCATGACAATTCTTTCCATGGCTTTACATATAAGACTAGTGAGACTTATGAGTCTGTAGTTTCCAGGGTCTATAGAAACCCACCTTTGTGCAGAGGAATAACTGTTGCCTTTCTCCATTCATGATGAACAAAGCCTGTTTGGAAGCTACAGTTAAATAGTAATTCCAGAGCCCCTGATAGGTCATTTTTCATGCTATTTAGAAGGCATCCTGGGATATTGTCTGGGCACATTGATGCAGTGTTCTTGGTCTTAGACAGAGCATTTAGGATCTGTTCCCTAGAGATAGTAGGGGGAGTTATATTTGGTGATATTTCCTGAGGGAAGGTTGAGGGGTTGAGGGGGTAAAGGTGGAGCTGAATTTATCAGCCAGGAGGTTTGCTATGTCTTCTGGCTCAGTATAGGTGGCTCCATTTACAATGAGCTCTGCACACAATTGTGTATTGCCTTTGACGTTGCAGACATAGCTAAATAATGCTTTGTGGTTGTTCTTAGCCAGGAAGGCCAAACTTACCTCAAATTTGGCTTTGGTAGACTTTATTTGCCCTCTGCATTGTTTTTTTATTTTGATGAGAGTGCTTTTTTCCTGCTGGGTGCTGCACCTCCTAATTTTTGCCATGATTTTCTTCCTCCTATTATGCAGCCTAATAATTTTGTGATTCCCCCATGGTGGCATAGGTTCATAGGTTAGTACTAAGCTAACTGCCCTTGCGAGCCATTTTAAGCCTAGCCAATTATACCTTACGAGACTCAAACCCTGCACCTTGTGTTTGTAAGGCAAACACCTTAACCATTAGGCCACCCTCCATGAGTTAATTCTGTACTTCTTTGTGGGTACAGCTGCCTCTATGCAGGTATTAACAAGCTTATACAGGGTTTCTGTGAACAGTTCTGCATAGGGGCAGTGTTCTCAGGGTTTATGGGTCCTTGAAATTTTGACAGGTTCTCACTTAATAGCAGGAGGTTAGCCTTAGAATAGTTCCTGACTATTCCAGGTTTAGCTGGGGGTCCAGGTTTTATTTTTACTTCAAAGGAGACCATTTTGTGGTCTGGCCTTACCAGGGAAGGCATTACAGTAGGGGATGTGCAGCACACATGCAATTTTTAATACTTTGCCCTTCTGCCACAGTTTTGTCAAGATCAACTATTTCTTTTGTTATGATTGCAACTTTACAAATAGAGGTCTTGGCTTATTTCCCAATGCCTAGTTTGGCGCATACACATAATGTGCCCTTTCAGTTAACACATTCTGCTGTATAATACCAGTCCAGTTGCTTATTTGTGCACTCATAAAATTAATACCATTTGTTCATTCCAGATTTTCTGGTACAGCAGAAAAGTTTAAGGTTTTCCCTGTGTGCAATGTCCTCTAACTGTACTATTTTTTGAAACAGCTCTTCTTGAGCAGTCTCATACTATGACAGCCTTTTCCTCATTTCAGCTTTTATTTTTTTCCATTTTATCAGCTCATCCAAATAGCTGTTTTAAGCTTCTTCCATTTGTTCCAGCATTTTTTTTATTTGTGTTGATATAATCCACTGTTTCATTTATTTTAATCATCTCTGAGCACGTGATATATTTTTTTTCCTCCATACTACTGGAAGCCATGTTATGCACCAAAACTGGAGCTTGAACTGCTTTTTGCTGAACAGCTGCAGGATTCTTTCTGGTCAGTGTGTTTTCTTCATCTTTTCTAGTTCATTTTCTTTCAAGCTCTCTAATTTTCTTCTTTGCTGGCATCCGGGCAGTATATGTCCTATCCAGTAACAGAAGTTTACTAAAACTGGCAGAGTTACTTGCCCTTATCTCTCATTTTCTTTTTTCACACTGGGAGAGCTGAAATTAAACTATCGATCCATGTGCAGCCATTTTGGAAGTCCCAAAAGTGGTCCTTTTTAAGAACTGTATATCCATGTCCTTGCATATAATGCTATATTCCAATCTTATGTAACTTCATAAAGTACAGTTGTGTACACTTACCATAAATGTAGATGTTCGAGTGTATTCACTGTTGCAGTCATCACACTTGTGTTATCTGCCTGCAAGTAGCCCTCAGTTGGCCCGAATACCAGAGTCTTAGTATTTCAAATGAGGTCACTTCTTCCATGACGTCAGTTCATCAGGGCTATAAAAACAGGCAGCTGATGCCATTACATCAGTTTTTCTTGCCCCAAATGTCAGGAGCCCCCAAATAGGGAGCTAGTATATGGTGTGGAAACCACCACCAGTAAAAAATAAAAACCAATACTATTAGGAATAGCCATAGAGAGGAGAGACAGAAAGACAGAGAAAACCAGGGGGCTGGAGGGAGAGAAACCAGGACTGCAACAGTGAATACACTCGAACATCTACATTTATGGTAATTGTACACAACTGTACAATGTTCTTTATGTTTCGCTGTTGGAGTCATCACACTTGGGTTGATTCCCAAAGCTGAGGAAGGGTGGAGGCAGTCAAGAAGAGTTAGGGCTGGCTAGAAGGCCCTGCAAGAGTGCTGTAGCAAATCCAGCCCTGGATTTGGAAAAGATAGGTAAGTGGTAATGCTTGGTGAAGGTGTGTACAGAAATCCAGGTTGCAGCTTCCAGAATGTCCCTGGTAGGGACTCCCCTGAGAAATGTTGTAGAGGTAGAAGTAGCCCTAGTGGAATGTGTTCTGATCCCCTGAGGGGTTGGTTTTCCATGGTGCTTGTAGCAGAAATGGATGGAAATGGATTGTTTAAAAATGGCCTTGCCCTCTGCCACTGTTGCAAAGCTGACTAGTAGCTGATCAGATTTTCTGAAGGGCTTAATCCTATCAAGATAGAACCTGAGCTGTCTGTGCATGTCCAAAGAGTGTAGGATCCATTCCCCGTTATTCTGAAGGTTAGGGAACAAGGTTGGCAAATGGATGGATTGGTATAGGGCCACACTGGACACCACCTTAGGCATAAAGGACAGGTTATTCCTGAGGGAAACTCTGTCTGCATGGAAGATAATAAAGGGTTCCACAGCCATTAGTGCCTGTAGCTCAGACATTCTTCTAGCTGAAGTGATGGCTAGACGCAGGGCTGTTTTCCAAGACAGGAATTTTAACTCTGCTGAAGCAGCAGGTTCAAAAGGGGGAAGTGTGAGCTTTTCCAGTACAAAGTTAAGGTCTCAAACAGGGGTGGATGCTCTCCTTGGGGGCCTTAAGTTTTAGCCCCTCTCAGGAACTGTTTAATGAGAGGGTGAGAGAACAGACGTGACACAGTATTGTAACGAGCCAAACTGGCAGAGGCCTGAATCTTAATGGAGGAGAAGGATAGGCCTCTGTGGAGTAGCTCTGCTAGGTAATCCAGGATTAGAGGTAAGGTGGGCACTGCTGTATCCTTTCCTTTAGACTGAATCCAAGAACAATATCTTTTCCACTTTTCTGCATAGGATTTCCTATTACTAGGCCTTCTGGCTTCAAGAATGACATCCAGCACCTGTTTACTTAGGGTTGCTGGTGGAGTATTCAAGGAATAAGTCAGGCTGCAAGATTTAGGGCTTGTAATTGTGGATGCAAAATCTGTCCCTCCTGCTGAAACAGCAGGGTAGGAGTCTGGTGTAGGTGCCAGGATGGCACCATTGTCAGGCTGTGCAGGAGTGGGTACCAGTGCTGGTGTGGCCAGTCTGGGGCAATCAGAATTGTTCTTGGCCTGTCTTCATTTATCTTGAGTAGTACTCTTGAGACAATGGGCAGAGGGGGAAAGGCATATTTTGAGAGGTTTTCCCATTGAAAGTGTAGGACATCCACCTTCCAGGCCCTGCTGTGAGGGTTCCTGGTGCAGAATTTGCTTAACTGGTGGTTGTGGGGGGAGGCAAAGAGATCCACCTCTGGAGTCCCCCACCTCTGGATCAGAAGGTTGAAGGTGCTGGGCTCCAATTTCCACTTGTGTGGGTCTAGGAGATTTCTGTTTAAGTTGTCTGCCAGTGAATTTTGTTTGCCTGGCAGGAATTGAGCTTGTAGATGGACTTAGTTGTCCAAAGTTGTGCTCCACAGAGTTAGGGCTAACCTGCAGACTGGGTAAGAATGGGTTCCCTCCTGCTTGTTTATGTACCACATAATTGTGGTGTTGTCTGTTTTTATCAGCAGTTGCCCTGGAAGGATTAGGTGTCTGAAAGCTGTCAGAGCATTCTGTACAGCTAGCATCTCCTTTTGGTTGATGTGCAGGAGAATTTGGCTTAGGCTCTAGTGACCCTGAATGCATTTGTCAGCCATGTGGGCCCCCCATGCATAGTCTGATGCATCTGCGGTCAGGGTTTGGGCGGCGTGGGGTGAAGTAAAATGCAGTCCCTTGTTGTGGTTGCATGCTTCTGCCCACCAAAGGAACTCTGCCCTCAGACAAGGTATGGTAGAAATGACTGTTTTCAGGTCCTAAGAATGTTGGCACCAAAGACTTTTTAGGTACCATTGAAGTTTCCTCATGTGCAGTCTTGCATATGGAATCAGCAGAATACATGAGGCCATGAACCCTAGGGCTTGCAGTATTTTTCTTGCAGTTAGCTGGGTTCTGGTAGCCATTTGCTTGAAGTACCCAAGTTCCAGATAGACCTGTTTTTCTGAAGTGAGAAATACCATCTAGGAAGTTGTGTCCAAGCTTGCTCCCAGGAATACAATCTTTTGACTGAGCACCAGTTGTGATTTATTTTCATTGACGGTGTACCCAATGAAATGAGAAGGCTTTTTACAAATGCCAGGTGCTGAAGCAGCAATTCCTGGCTGTCCACCTGAATCAGGCAGTCGTCCAAGTATGGGTAAATTTGGATATTTCCATGCCTGCAGTATGCAATGGCTGGAGCCAGGCATTTTATGAATATGCTGGGTGCAATAGATAAGCCAAAGGGAAGTGCAGAGAACTGATAATGCATACATCCTGCCCTGAAACGTAGATATTTCCTGCATGATTCCCTGATGGGGATGTGCAGATATGCTTCTTTTAAGTCTAGGGTGACTAACCAGGCATCCTTGGCTAGCACAGGGAGAAGCTGTTGCAGGGTAAGCATCTTGAATTTTTGGGGCCACCAGGAAGGTGTTGAGAATTGAAAGATTCAGGATTGGGTACTAAGAGCAGTCTTTTCTGGGTACCAGGAATAGTCTGGAGTAGAAACCCTGACCCCTTTGTTCTACTGGAACTGGCTAAATAGCTCTGAGGTTGAGCAGGGAAAGAACTTGGTTTTGAGTCTTTGCCCAATAGTTTGGAGGAAGGTCTGGAAACCCGCTTGGGTTGGCAGTGAATGGAAATAAAATTTGTACTCCAGGGATACAATGTTGAGGACCCATCAGTCCTGAGTGATGGACATCCAGTTTTTTGCATGAAGGACAAGTTTTCCCCCTAGGGGCACAAGCAATTAGGCAGGGCTGGGAAGTAGAGTTGAGAAGTCATTGTGTACTTTTTCCATAGGGAGTTGGCTTACCACTCCCTGTTTTAGGGTTGGGAGCACTCCATTGCTTAGATCTCTGCATACCCTGAGACTGTAGTCTGGGTGGCTGTTTCCCCTGGGTCTTGTTTGGGAAGAGAAAAATAATCTGGTTCCACACAGCAGTGAAAATTAATAAGTCCTTTATTGTAGTAGGTAAGTGCTTTCTCGGAATAACATCTGCTTCATCAGACCAACAAAGATAGAATAGCAGTTACATTTTTAAACACTAAAACATCCAATCAAAAATCAGATAAAAATGTGCATCATAGCTAAAAGCCATGTGATAAAATACATCTGTAGAATATATAAATCGTAAAAAAATTGAATAGTTTTAAGTACATATTTTTCATTTAGCCTGTTTTATTCAGTTTTTTAACGATCTATATATTCTTGGTTAATGAGTTCTGTAATATGTTGCTGGTACTTCAGTATGTGAAACTGGCAATTCAATGTTCTAATAGCAAGAGTTGCAGAGGTATATATCTTCTTACCCCATCTGTCTAAAGCTCAAGAATCTCTGTCCAAAGGGTAGGATTTTTGTCTGTAGTAGCCTTAATACTTTTAGGTCCCTGGGAAATGATCTCTGGATCAGCAGTAGGATTCTTGAAAAGAAACTTGTAGGAATCAGGTACTCGGTAGTACCTGTCAGGTTTCCTAGGGGCCAGAGGTAAGGTGTCTGGAGTAAGACTGGATTCCATGAAAACATCAACCACAACATCCAGGACAGGGGAATAGCTAAAGGCCTGTGCTGAGGTGGCTCTAAAAATTCTCTGAGTCTCTTTTTGGACTGAGGATAGTCTTGGCATTCCCAATGGAAATGCTCTCTTGAAGTTTGCAAGAAGGGAAGGCAGAGGGAATGGATTCCTCTGCATCTGAATCTTCATAGGCTGATAAGGGCATGTCCTGATAATCAGAAAGGTCAGAGTCATTGGACTCCTGGTCTGTAGAATCTGAAGGCAACTGAATTCTTTGTCTCTAAGCAAGGGAAGGCTGGCTTCCCCTAATTAGCGTTATAATGTCTTTAGCCATTCTAAGCATTTGTTTTTGTGGCATGGGGGCCTGAGTATGCACTTTGGTCATCAGTTTTCTAGGCATAGTGCATATTCTGGGCCTAAGAAACTTGGTAGTTCTGGCTAAAAAAGAAGCTGTCAGTTTGATTCGAACATCGTCAGGTCGGTAAACACCCTCAGAAGCCGGTGCCAGCAAAGCAGCTCCGGACCCATCCAAGGTAGAGACATCCACTGGTTCCATAGTTGAAGAAGCATCTTGCGGCATACCAGACTCTGAGTAGGTCTCAGCAGAGGCCTGTGAATCCATAGAAGCGGGCATCAGGGGCTGCAAAGGTGCCTCATTGAGTACCGACAGACTGGTGACTAGCTTAACAGAAGCATCGTCGGCAGTTTTGGACCTATGCGGTCTGTCTCTGTCTTTATCCTCACATTTTTTTGAAAGATTGGTAGTTGGATGGCTTACTGAAGCCATTTCAGAATTTGGAGATTGAGAGCGAAAGAATTTAGCAACAAAAATAGCCCGATGATGAATGGTTCGGGCGTTAAACAAGGCACAAAACCAACAGCGAGGGACTTCGTGGTCTGGGCCTAAACAGGTGACGCAGTAAGAATGAAAATCTCTGTGAAGTATTTGCTTTCTACAGGCAAGACAATTGTTAACTTTTTCTGACATCAGTCAGAGCAAGAAAAAAGGATCCCCAACGGGGTACTTATCTTTAGAAGACTTCAGGATTATCAACTCGAAAATGAAAATTTCAGTTAGCGGCCGACCGGCACTTGTGAACTGCTTCTGCTTCAAGCTCCTTCTCTGTAAGAAAGACTTATGTAATGGCGTTGGCTGCCTGTTTTTATACCCCTGACGAAACATCATGGAAGAAGCGACAGCATCTGACGTAGAAATACTAAGACTCTGGTATTCAGGCTGACTGAGGGCTTCCTGCAGGCAGATAACCCAAGTGTGATGACTGCAACAGTGAAACACAAAGAACATCTGTCCTGTCACATTATAATACCATACCTGTTTATGTGCTTGATAAGAAAGTACTTCTAGCCTATATCCTTTGTAAGTTCAGTCACAGCTGTGAAACGGTTGTTATTTTATAGTGCTTGCACTAAACTGTTATGCTGTGTCTCACAATTTTCACTAGTATTATTTTGTATCTTTCTGTCCTGGCACAATATGATCTGTACAGTTTGTTCTACTCTGGCAGCTAACAATTAAGCTTAAATAAACTAAATTTTTTTTGTGAACATTTCTTTTTCAGAGGTATCGTTTAATGACCACAAAAGGAGAACCAAGTTAGTATTCCATTTCTTACCTTACTATATATTGGAACCAACATGCACAACCAAAAAAGAACAAACTTTTACTAACTTCATTACAAAATGATTAAATATCACTGCATTTGGAATCTCTGTGTTATGCTTGTGTTATGCTGACTGACAAAAATTCTCTCAGCGGATCTGTTAGCTATCACCCCTTAAAAAACATATAAAAGCTAAAGTTACAACATTTTTAGCTTTGCATATCGTCACAGTTTAAAATAAAACATTTTAAAACCAAACCAATACCTTATGAAGTAGCTGACTGTCCTTTCCTTTTCTTTTATATTTCAAGTAGAACATGAGTATGGTAAAGTAGAAATGTTTTTCACTACCAGTTTTCTCTTAACCTTTGAAGTTATGGAGGAAGCATGCATTGTGTATTTGCTTCACCTTACAACAACTTCACTACTGCATGTTTCTCCTCACATCTCCTAGGGCCCAGCACCACTCCTTTTTGAAAAGACAATAGAGCATTTCCTGCTATGTCCTCCATTCATCTAACTTCTAGCCCTTGTCCACTTGTCTTCTCTAAAACTGCTGCTACCTATTTCATTCAGTTCTGCTTTCACCTTTCCATTGTAAATTCAATCAACCAGTACAGCAAGAGAAAAGAAAAAAGCACACAAGAATAGTCCTCTTTAAGTGATTGGCATGCAACACAGAGGTGCATGCAAGAATCATCCCTTCCAGGTTAAGGGCCAGACATTAGTAGGGATGATTACTACACCAGGACATGAAGAGGTAGAAAGGGTGAAGGGTGAAAAGAAGCTCTGTAATGTGGTAAGTATGGCAGCAGGCATTTTAAATCCTACTTGTGCAGTACTGCACAGCATTTCAGAAACAGTGCCTAGCATGGTCAGATGAAGATGATAAATAATTTAAGTAGTCAGGAGTAAAAGGCTGCAGATGTAATGGACTGTTGGTGAGTGGGTAAAAGCCCAGCATTTTGGTCTGTTTTACAGACTTGGTGGTGGGTTGGGCAGATTGAGTCCAGGTGCTGGATTGTGAAATCTTGTGAACCTAAATTGGACAGATAGCACTAGATGATTTTTTGGATTTGCAGTATGTGTGTCTTTTGAATTAGAAAGGCAAGTGTTGGGCAGTGCAAAAATGCCAGTGACACATTAGAATGCTTTTTACTTCATCAGCAGGCTTAGGCATGCATTATTAATATTGTTGTCCTCCCCAGATTGTCCTTGGTTCTGTCATATAAAATCATTTATCTCCCCCTGTTTACTGAGATGGTGTCTATATCACTGGGCAACAGAATTTAATACTAGAGTTAAGTCCAGCAAACACTAACATGCTGAGTGTTGGGTGGACTGAACTAATAAGCCATCTAAAACCTCAGTAATATATTTAAGTTTATACATAAAAACAACATTGTTGGCAATGTAAATAAAATACCATAAAATAAAATAAAAATAAACACCATTCTTCTCCTTTTTCAGGTTTTGTGCTTGTCAGGATCTCCATTCAGCTCTGTTGTGCAGTAGGAGCTATCATGGCATTTGTTTATGTGAGTCTGTCTTGCTAACTTCTGGAATATTTAGGTAGATGCTATTAAAGATACCTGTATGATACAGATATGGTTTACTATTCAGAGTAGAACCACCAGGTGATACAGCCGACAGCAGGTTCTTTCTTATAGCCTGGGTTCAAGCTAACAGTTTATACATGAGTACCTACAATGCAATATAACATTGTTATAGAGGTGTCAAACATGTTAATGTTTCATTAGTTGTCAGCACTCTGAAAGTATTATCAAATAAAGTGATCAACATTTTCCATACCAAAAGTAAAACGTTTTTTACAGTAGGGAAAACTACACCTCTGTTAAAGAAAAATATTAAGTTTCCACTTATTATGAAAAATAGACTTACTATTGCAGAATTTAGGTTGTTTCATATGTTTCCAATCAGAGTAAGTTGCTTCAAATGAATTTACATAGTGACTAGTGACTAGTGCAACATGATAACAAGGCTATTACCATATGAGGGTTTTTTCCTAGGTTGCTACATGACCTAGAGACTGAAGCATATGGAGCCATGCTAGTAACCTAGAAAAGGGCTCAAGCATGTATTATTCTCATCACTACTACTCTACTCTTACCACTATGTCTTTTGGTATATGGTTCTAGGTTTTACTGCAAAATAGTTCAGATGGAGTAATCCCCCATGGAAATGAAGTGATGCCATTTTTTAAGGAAGCTGCTTCTGTTTAACAACTGCATTTCAAAGGAATATATGCTTTACTGTTTTGTGTATAATACACTTAGGGTTTCATCTGCCTAATGAGTTTTAAGTAAGAAATGTAATGGCAACTACTTAATTTGGAAAATAAAAGTTAGTTCTGTTTGGCATCTTTACCTTCTCAGACTTACTACCTCTGATGATGTTCATATATTAGACCAAATTCCAAAAGATTTTTAAGTATCCCTCCCTTCTGGCCAGACCATCGGTGTGTGTATTCCTCCTTGTCCTAGTCTCCTAAAATAAGAACTAAAGTCTGCCTTGAAAACACTGGTAATTGTGACCACAAATACAAACTAAACAAATGGAATGAGTAAGAATTGCAGCCATGAAGGAGTTTCTGCAATAACTAGTTGTCCTAGTCTCCTAAAATAAGAAGCAAGGTCTGCTTTGAAAACACCAGTAGTTGCTGCCACTAATACAAACTAAACAACCGGAACCATTAAGAATTGCTGTCATGAAGGAGTTTTGCAATAACTAGTGTAGTGTCCTTGAATTCTAAAATAAGAAGTAAGGACTGCCCTAAAAACACCAGTAATTGCAGCCACTAATACAAATTAAATGACCGCAACCATTAGGAATTGCAGCCGTGAAGGAGTTTCTGCAATATCTAGTTGTCCTTGTCTCCTAAAATAATAAGTACATTCTGCCCTGAAAACACCAGCAATTGTGGCCACTAATACAAATGAAATGACTGGAGTCATTAAGAACTGTGGCCATGAAGGAGTTTCTGCAATAACTAGTTGTCCTTGTCTCCTAAAATAAGACGTAAGATTTGCCTGAAAACACCACTAATTTTGGCCAGTAATACAAAGTAAACAACTGGAACCATTAAGAATTGTGGCCGTGAAGTAGTTTCCACAATAACTAGTGTAGAGTCCTTGTCTCCTAAAATAAGAAGTAAGGTCTGCTCTGAAAACACTAGTAATTGTGGCCACTAATACAAACTAAACAACCAGAACCATTAAGAATTGCATCTGTGAAGGAGTTTCTGCAAAAACTAGTATAGCATCCTTGTCTCCAAAAATAAGAAGTAAGTTCTGCCTGAAAACACTGATAATTGTGGCCACTAATACAAACGAAACAACCGGAACCATTAAGAATTGTGGCTGTGAAGAAGTTTCTGCAATAACTAGTCGTCCTTGTTCCCTAAAATAAGAAGTAAGGTCTGCCCTGAAAACACCAGTAATGGTGGCCACTTATACTAACTAAATGACCGGAACCATTAAGAATTGCAGCCATGAAGGAATTTCTGCAATAACTAGTTGTCCTTGTCTCCTAAAATAAGAAGTAAGGTCTGCCCTGAAAACAACATCAATTGTGGACACTAATACAAACTAAACAACCAGAACCATTAAAAATAGTTGCCGTGAAGGAGTTTCTGCAGTAATTAGTGTAGTGTCCTTGTTTTCTAAAAAAAAGAAGTAAAGTCTGCTCTGGAAACACTAGTAATTGTGGCTACTAAAACAAACTAAATGACTGGAACCATTAAGAATTGCAGCCGTGAAGGATTTTCTGCAATAACTAGTTGCCCTTGTCTCCTAAAATAAGAAGTAAGGTCTGCCTTGAAAACATCTGTTATTACAGCCTTCAATCCACTTGGGGTCAGTCCACTCCCCTACCCTACCCCCATTTCCCACCCACCCCTGCTATGCCTACATTTTTTCAGCTAACCACTCTCACAAACTCCACTATCAAATCACACAAGTAATTTCAACTCCATTACAACACACTCAATTATCCAATCTTACTCACAATCTTACTGTGCATTACCTGCAATATGTCCACCCATTTCTCATCCTCAGCTGCACAAACATCCTATCACTACTGAACTAATAAAGCACATTATCAAACTCATAACCATCAGTCATTAGTAATAGTTTTGTCTTCAAATTCTGGCACACTGTAAATCATTTTCTTAGGTAAATCAACTACAGAACACAGTTACTATAACAAAATGGTGCCCTATATATTTTCCATTCTCATAATCCTACCAACTGCAGCATGTCTTACTTCATATTACATACAACTAAAAGATTTAGTAATCACCCATACCCCTCCATTCCCCTATCCACCACTTAGAAAACTCATAAGCATTGTAATATCACACTCAATATACACAAATACATATATCGATCAAGTTAGCTATACTATACTTCCACAGTAAACTTCTCCACACTCCTCCCAGAAATATGATAAGTTTACATTGAAATACCTTAAGATCATAACACACATAGCATCTTAACTAATTCTTAGTGTTGACATCCACTTTAATCTTGGCCCCAAAACTAACTCAGCCCATCATCAACAACCATCCACCAACCAGTCCCATAGAATACTAAACCTTCCTAGGAAAGGATCCAATCTTCTATTATTGAATATAAACATCAGCAGTATTGTTAACACAATTCAAGAACTCCACACCTCTCTCTCTCTCTCTCTCTCTCTGTCTCTCTGTCTACTCACCAGACATTGCCTTGATTACTGAAACCAGGCTAAAACAGAAATTAGTAACACAGAAATTCTACCTCCTGGTTATAACATTCATAGGGTAGACAGGAAGGGCAAAAGAGGAGGTAGACTAGACATTCTATTTAAAAATAACCTTATTCTAGAAACCATAGATCAAAATATGTCAGACTTTAACAATGGTGAAGTGATTCTTATGAAACTGAAGATCAATTCCAAGAAATGTCTAAATATAGTTGGTACCTATATAACTCTAGGAAATAACCTTTCCACTTTAGAACACATCCTCTACTGGTCCTCAAAATCACTACTCCAGGAAGCAATTATTATAGGGGACTTCAACAAAGACTGGTTTACTTGTAACTCACAAACCCATACTAATCACATTAACCTCCATGGCTTTACCCAAATCATTCAGACTCCCACTAGAACTGACAAATCATTAAATAGGCAATCCATCCTAGAGTGAATACTAACAAACAGACCTGCTCTCTCTTTACATGCTCGCTGTCTCCCAGATAGCCTCAGCGATAGAGATCATTTTCCAACCTATCTGCGTAGGCACCGAATAAATCCATCAAAACCCACTGAGCACCATCAAATTAGGAATAAAATAAACTTCAAACGACAAAACCTCTTATCCACCCTCAAACTCTGTAACTGGACACCACTCAAACATCTCCCCTTAGAAGCTGACATTGAATACTCCAACTCCACCTTTCTGAATGTTCTGAACATATTATCTCCTCCTAGAAAAGAATAAAATCTAACTATGCCCCATGGCTAACTAAAGAAATCATATCACTATTAAAAATGAGAGATAAAGCTTGCAATCTATGGCATAAAAACAAATCACAAGCATTTAAGCAAACTACCAAGAACTCAGAAATAAAGCCAAAAAGCAAATTAAACTAGAAAAAATTAACAATTACTATAATATCAACATTAAACATCAGAATAACCCCACAGAAGTTTCAGTCAGCTATAAATAATATCCTACAACCTGGTAACTCCAGCACCCCCTCCTCTTCAACCACAAACAATATGAACACCATAGCAATGTAATTTAATAGATATTTCATGGAAACCATATTAGCTATGTCAAACTTCAACTACTCTACCCCACCATCAAGTCTTCTCACATTAAGTTCTAAAAGCAATACCTTTTTCTTTCAACCCATCCCAACAGACACTATAAAAAATAGCTTAACAAACTTAAACCAACAACCTTAGCAGCAGATAACTTACTAGCTGAATATCTCAAAATGGCTAATGAAGCAATTTCCTACCCAGTATCCATCCTGATAATCCGATCCATCACAGAGCACCATGTTCCAGCAATCTGGAAAATCTCACACATCATCTCATTACATAAAGGAGGCAACTCAACAGAACTGTCCAACTACAGACTGATAGCTATATTATCACCTCTGTCCAAAATTCTTGAAAGGTGCATTCACTAATTATGGACTATCTCCTAGCTAACAACTTTCTGTCCAAAACCCAACATGGATTTCTTCCGTTCCACAGTACTACTTCCATGCCTATGAGTTTTACTAACATAATTAATCAGCATAGAGATGATGGTAAATTAGTCTCCTCTATCTTTCGTGATCTTTCTAAAACTTTTGACACTATCTCTCACTATAAACTCATAAATACATTCTCTGAACTTAAACTTAGTCATTCTGCACTTGTGTGGTTTAACGGCTACTTAACAGGGTGCCAGCAAGCTGTTAAAGGGCAACATTACCTATCTTCTGTACTACCTGTCATGCTAGAAGTCCCACTAGGACCTGTCCTTGGTCCCCTTCTTTTCAAAATATTCACTAACAATCTTCACACTGCTACACTACATGGCTCCCTTGTCCAGTACACAGATGAGTCCACACTGATATGTGCCATTCCATCGCTACAACTACAACAAATAACACAAATGTCTTTCTCTGCATTGGAATCATGGTTATTCAATACACAGCTTATTCTAAACCCAAACAAGACCAAACTCATGTCCCCCCCACAAGAGCTATAGATCTCCCCCCAAATCATTAAATATTGCATCTTCAAATACCACCACCATTTCTCCAGTATCTCAAACTGAATTTCTGGGTGTTGTTATTGACAACGCAATGAAATAAATTTGACATCCATATAGCCTAAGCCCCAGACAATAAAAAAGTGCATAAAAAATAAGGGTGCCCTATGTAGAAATAAGCAGTATCTAACAAATAACGCAAAAGCCACTACTGCAAGAAGACACCTGGTATCTACCCTCCATTACACCTCACCGATTCTCACAAGCTTAAATAAATCAGACTTAGGAAATGACACCTGCTATAATAAAATTGCTAGGTTTGCCACAGACTATACCTATAGATCTCACCACTACTTAGCCCTAAAGCAACTCAACTGTTTGGAGCTGCCACATATCTTCATCTACAACCAGCTAACCATGGCCCATAGACTTCTAAATCAGCTAGACAAAACCCCTGCCCTTTAAAACCTGCTACATCCTTATAGAAGCTATCATGTCTTACACTCTAGGAATAAATCTTTATTAAATGTAATCAAAGATAAGAATGCCACAGGAGATGAACTTTATTCAAATTCCATAACCAAACTCTGGAATTCATTCCCAAATACTATAAAATCTACCAACTCTTCATACTTTAAAAAAATACTCAAATGCTACTTAGCTAATACTTGGTTATGCTCATGTACTAGCCCTGGAAAAGTTTCTCTGATTTCCTTTCTGAACAACCTCTCTCATCTCAATGTGCCTGTCTTATTACTTCCAGATCCTAGGCTTTCCATAGTTTCTTAACAAATAACCTCTCCCTTTCAATACTTTCCAAGAGACTCACTATTTCCCCCACATCTATGTCTTTATATTACATAAATCCAGCAACCTTTAGCTCTTCTCTAGTCATATCTCTCACTCTTAGCACTCAATCTGTATTACTGCTGGACCAAACTTTGTTAAATAAGCTATAGAATGTAACTAGGGATTTCTTCTCTCTGTTAATATTTGCATTCTAATCCTTGTTACAATTTGCTGAATTTGATATAATATGAGAGCAACAGAAGGTATCTGAAAGAAAACAATAAGATGAAGCTTTTCAGTGTCACAAATTGTAGAGGAATCACTTTTCTTCATTACTGCATCTATGTATATAAACTACAGGAAGTGTACAGCCCTTTCCCTAGCCTGCTGCGGAAAAAGGACTAACCTATTGGTTATCAACTTGATGTACATTATGTATTGAAGAAATTGGTAACCACTTAAATGGCTAACTTTCCTGAGATTCATATGTAAAAGTCTGTATGTGTGAATATCTATCTGTGTGCATTTCTCTAAGATGAAGATGTGGAGCTTTTCTCCCTGGGCCTCCACTGAAAAAGGACTTTTATCCAGTCGGACCATCCTGGTAAACAAATGTAAAATAAAATAAATAAATAAATTGTAGTTTATGTGACTTCCTCCACTGCAAGTCTGTCCTGAGTTTGAAAGATTTGTTCTCCATGTTAAGTGACTTACTTCAGTGTAAGACCTATAGAATAAACAAGCTTACACCAGGGGCCCAGATTCCACTGTCCTCGCTATGTGGGCATGATAGAATAACAATGGATGTTACGTAGATAGGACAATATAAAAAGAGTATTTAAGTACTGAATTCTGCTTATAAAAATATGTTGTCTGCAGTATTTAAAGGAATATTGAAAAATGCTGAAAATCTTTGTCCTGCATTGCTCTGTTTTTTGATAGAACCCTTCAGTCTTATTAACAGGCTGATATTGTATAATAGACTAGTTTTTCTCTCAATTAAGTGCTCATACTCCATATTAAAGGTAAAACCCTACGTCACACATCAATAAATTAAATGCATTGAAACAGGTGGTTACTGTCAGCACACAGAGCGTTTCAGAAAACAGCCAGGAGTATATAGCAAAATATTGTAGAACTACTTATATCAGACTAAAATCACATGCCCCTCTGAAAATGAACTAAAAATGATGCTGCTCCCTTGTTTTTAATAACAAGACCCATTAATTTTAATCCTTACAAAAAAGTCTTTTCATTTAACTTTGGTTGTCATACTCACAGGGACAACATCGATAGTTAATTATTTTACAAAAAAGTATTGCTATGCACATTGGCAGAGCCTCCTGACATCATCTTTGGTGAACCATATTTCTTAAAGGCAAATGAGACATGGAGGTCCCTCTATACTAAAGATAAGACAAATCTTTTTTTATTAAATAATGTTACTGTGTAATAGCAATTTGCCACAACAGGGCCGTGTGTAATTCATATTTATAAATATGGTGTGTATGGGGTTTCTACTTTTATTATAACTGTTATCTTGTTAATAAAGTTTGTATTGTCCTTTTTGTCAGGCAGAGTACTTCATTCTGCCATGACAATTTGATAATATAGCCTGTGGCTCCAGAGATGCCTTTTGCAGTCACAGCTGATGTTCATCATATTGATGATTGCTGCTGCTGCAGCCTTAGCTGTATGCGTTATATCCAGTCAAGCTTCAGGGCACCTTCTACATGCCATAATTGTCAGGCAGCTCAGGCTGAGCTGACTAAAAGGCACATTTGGTTGCCAAGCCCTTCAGTACTTTACTGCCGCAGAACAGTGTGCTCCTGTAAGGCTTTTGATGATTGACAATCAGCTTGGTGCTGTTTCTTTGCTGGACAGTTAAGTTCATTTTGGGGGAAAAATCTTCCAATTTCTAAAATTTATTTGTATTTTATCACCTTTACCTTCTTCTTCAAGAAAGTTATTTAATTTATTAGTAGTCTTGTGTTTTAACAGACTGTCCATGAGAATGCATTGTACTTTTAAATGGGAGAGAATCCTTTTTCCTGTCAGATTAAAAGTTGTGTAAAGCAACTGAAAATCATTTTTTTTCTGTGAAAAAATTATTTATTTTTCTTTTTTTTGGCTGGCAGAGTATTTTAAAGTGCTTTTTGCTAAGTTTTTCTGTGAAAAAGTGACTTTTAAAGACCTGTAGTTTTTACTGGCATTTGCTGCTTCTCTCCCCCAGGAAAGAAGCATCATTTTTGGCTTGACCATGGAACAGCCTACCAGTCCAATGGTTGGTCATTCTTCCAGCCACAAAAAGAAAAAGTTAAGCAAGCAAGCAAACTTTGCCACCAAAGCAAGATAGTAATTTGCCTCAGCTGCAATTGGGAATCTGCTGTGGCCATTTATTGTACTTCAGGCCACTCACCTTTTACCCCAGTTCACTTTGGTGTAGCAACTACAGCCACTGGAAAGGGGTTAGCCACATCCTCTGCAACTGTTGCGGTTCCCTCAATGGGCAAGGGAGAGGCACTCTTGTCGGTCCTGGGAGAGGAACAGGGAAGGCTTCTCTGTTGTGTCAAAATGCTGTCCACATCCCTGGGAAAGCTGCTGCTGCCATTAGTAACACAGTTGGCCACACTTTTCCTGTCAAAAAGGAACAGAAAATTAAGCATGTGTCTACTCCTCCTCATGTTTCCTTAGACAGGAGTAGTTTATTGGGTTTGGTTAAGGGTTTTCTTAAGGCTATTGATCCTTCTTGTAAACTAGGTTTGATAAAAAAAGACAGATACAGCTTTTCTTGAACAGATTCAAGATTCAGAGTCTGAACAGGATGATGAAGGGGCAGATACAGGGTTTCCTTTTCAGATTTTTGATTCTCTCTGTGGGGATTTCTCTTTCTCTTTCTCTGAGACTATTGCTAGATTATGCTAGTGTTTTCAGTGGGAGAACGGGGAGGATCCTCCATCAGTCAGAAAATACAATGAGTTGTTACAGAAGGAATTTACAAAACATACACCATTCTTCCTGTTTTGTCTCATTTAGAGGATATGTGTGTGTTGCTACTTACAATATTCCTGATAGTAAGCCAGCTACCCCTAAAAAGGCAGGTAGGATATATAAACTTCCTCACTCTTTTATGTTTTTATACACTATTCCCAAAACTGACCCATAAGTTATAGCTGTAGTTGATCCCACTGCTGCTAAACAGTTAATGTCAATCCTACACTTTCTGATAAGGATGGGAACATTATTAAGAAGTATGGGGAAAATGTATATACTTCTGCAATTTGAAGTGTCAGGGTCATATGTTAAAGTTTGTTCTGACTGATTGTGAAAGCATGAGTAATTTTTTATCTGCAGTTTCTTTGTGTGAGGAAAACTCTGCTTTAAATAATTCAGTTTCTTCTATTACACAGATCATTACTCATTTCTTGCAGTGTGTATGACTGTGTTGATAATTCTTCCAGAGTTATGGCCACTGTTACTGTTTTGAGAAGGTTTGCAAAGCCGCATTCTCAGAACATCCCAAATGATGTTAAAATGATATTTTAAATCCCCCTTTGGATACAGATATAGTTTTTGGCCCCTCTGCTGCACAGGTGATCAAAAAAGATGATGAAAGGGGTAAGCTGATATAGGGAACTTCTATGATATTTTAGCACTCTTTTTTCAAATTTTCTAGGGATTCTCTAACTCCGCATCACATGCTGTTCCAAGGAGTGATGCATCCGATTCCTCCTTCCCAGGTAGGGAAAGTTTTTTTTCAAGGATGTTTTTAGTGCCAAAAAAAAAATATATATATATATATATTTGAGACCAACTGTAGATCTTTCTTTCCTAAACCTGTTTGTGATAGTGCCCAAATTCAAAATTATGTCTTTTCACTCCCTGTCTCTTCTTCCTCTTTCAAGTTTCCAGATAAGACTAAGTTTTAAAGATGCTTATCATCACACCTCTATTCATTCAGACTTCAGACATTTCTTAAGGTTTTGTGTGTCTGGATCACCCTATCAGTTCTTTGCCTTATGCCTTGGACTATCCACTGTGCCAAGACAGCTCACAAAGTGTTTAGCTCCAGTTATAGCTTGTTGTAGGCTACAGGTGATCCACATTTTTCCATGTTTAGATGACTTGCATATCTTTGCAGAGTTTATTTAAAGTGTCGTGAATCTCTCTCCATGAGTTAGAGATCTCTTACACAAGCTGAGATTCCAAGAGAACATTCAAAAGTCTTTCTTGACTCCTTGGCTCAATTCAAAGAGCTTTACTTCTGCAGAAAAAAAAATGGATCAATAGCTAGATTCATTTCTGTGTTTTTTCACTGAATCCTCCCTCACTGTGAGAAAGTACCTCGGGATTGTGGGTCTCCTGGCTTCTATGATTTTTATGCTATCCCTGGCAAGACTCCATATAAGAAAAATACAATGGTATCTGAAATATCTTTGGTCCCGGTACCAATACTCTTTGTCTTTTCAAATCCTAGTGCTTGGGTTTGTCAGAAGAGAAATCATTTGGTGGAGGCAACAGATAATCTTAAATCCAGGTTTCCCCTTCTCCCTTTCTGTTTCAAAGGCTGTCAGTCATCATAGACATCTCCAGCTTTGTTTGGGGACTAGTTTTAGGAGACATAAAAGTGCAAGGTGTGTGAGACACCAAGGACAGATACAAGCACATAGATATCAAATAGATCCTTGCCTTGATCAGACACTCAACTCTCTAAATCCTCTTTGTTCCCGAGACTACTTCAAGTTGTTACAGACAATACCACAGTCATGGGGTACATCAACAAACAGGGGGTAACCAGGTCATACCCCCTTTGTAGATTAGCCATGTTAGCTTGGGATATAGCTTTACAGCACAGTCTCAGTGTACAGGGATCCTACATGCCATCAGAGCAAAATTCTGTGGCAGGCAGTCTGAAAAGGACCAGATAAGACCCTCATAAATGGAAACTAGATCAGGTTTTTTTCCAAGATGTGATCTATCTGTGAGGAGCTTCTCAAGTGGATCTCTTTGGCCTTCTCTCTGAACAATCAACTGGCAAAACTTTTGTTCCAGGACTCCATGCAAAAAAGGCATGGAAGACACATGTGTTTGCTTTTCTTTGGACATGAACATTCCTGTATATTTTTCCACCCTTTCCACTAATATCCAGAATACATCTGAAGATTCAGAAAGAATCCCCTAAGATCATTGTGGTGACTCCCTTCTGGCAAAGTCATCTGTGGTTCTTTCTTCTTTTGGAACTGGCCAGAGGCAATTACCACAAGCTTCCTCACAGACTAGATCTACTCACACAAGAACAGGGGTGTTTGATACACCCTGACATCACTCAACTTCAACTGACTGCCTGTATGATAGGGTCTTAATTCCTCTTAGGCACCTGTTTACTGAGGATGTGCAGGAGGCACTAATAGAGGCAAGAAGGTCTACTACTAGAAAATTGTATATTAACAAATGGAAAAGGTTTTCTAGTTGGTGCCAACAACATAACCAGCACCCATTCAGGGATAGTTTTTTTTATGTTTTTACAATATTTGTGTGAGTTACTACACTATGGCCTTTCTTATTCCTCTACCAAGGTGCATTTTTCAGCCATTTCAGCAAGTCTGCCATAGATCCTTTCCTTTTGATGCAGTCTCATGTCAAAATGTTTTTGAAAGGGGTTTTGTACAACAGGCCTCCGAGTAAACTGGTGGATCCTCTTTGGGATCTTAATTTTGTGTTAGAGAAGCTAACACTTGCTCCATTTGAACCAGCTAACCTGGCTGACCTGAGGTTTTTAAAATGGAAAACATTTTTACTGATTGCATTGACTCCTACAAGAAGAGTATCTAAGTTACAAGCTGGTATGTGAGTCAACCCTATCTCAATTTCAGCAGGGGCAGGGTTGCTTTGAGAACTAATCATTCTTTATGCCTTAAGTGCTATCCAAGTTTACTTTAAGCCAGACTATCCATCTCCCTGTTTTCTTTCCTGAACCTAAAAATGAGGTAGAAATGATACTCCATACCATGGATGTCCACAGACAACTCAGTAACTATCTTGACAGAACTAAATCTTTCAGATCTTTGGATCAATTGTTCATTTCTTATGAAGGTAAAAGAAAAGACAACCTGTGTAAAAGCAGCTTATTTCCAAATGGTTGTCTAAGGCTATCACCTTTTGTTATAGTCAAATATTCCAGGCAGGATCGAGGCCCAGTATACCAGAACCTAGTCTCTTGTAACTCATTTTGTGAACTAGAAGGTGAGGAAAATGCATATTGTTTGTTGAACCCTATTAATATTATGCATAAAAGCAAATATATTCCTCCTTTTGTTAATGAGACCATTAAGCAGTTTTCTTGTATGGTGAATTTTTCACGGGAGAAAGTTTTTGCTGAATTTATGAATGAAAAGAAAAGAGGTGGTATTAGATATAATTTCACTAAAAATGAATGGATGGCACTTAAACAAATGAGTGAGAGAAGAGATGTTATTTTTAAACCTTCTGATAAAGGGAATAAAGTTGTAGTGATGAGTTGTTCACAGTACTTAAATATGTGTTATGAAAATCTTAATAATCAGGAAGTATATAGAGAGGTTAGTTGGGCAGATTATAAAACATCACTTGTGAATTTTGATAATTTGATATATAAGGGTTAAAGATTGGGGTATTTTACTTTGAAGGATGTGGAGACAGTTTTGCACAGAAGGCTGTATTATAGCAAGTTTCTATTGCCTTCCAAAGGTGCATAAAAGTTTATTAGATCCTCCTGGTCGTCCAAATGTATGCGCCTGTAACTATTTTCTGCATAATGTGGGCACCTTACTACATGATCAGTTACTACCTTTAGTTGAGAAATTACCCTCTTTTATAAAGGACACTTTTGATTTTTTGGAAAAAAGTAAGATATGTTGAATGGACATGTTCGAATTATTGGGTAATTATAGATGTCCAAAGTCTACCAGTTTGGGGTAGAGGCTTTACATTTGTTTTCTGGGGGATAGCCCATTGTCATATTATTTAATTGATTTAGTGTGCTTTTGTCTTACTAACAACTATTTCCAATTTAATGGTAATGTGTATCACCAGATTAAAGGTACAGCCATTGGGGTATCTTTTGCCCCTATGTATGCTAACCTGTTTATGGGCCTATTTGAGGTGGAATATCTTTATAAAATGTACTTTTTACAGCAACATGTTATCAAATACTATCGCTTTATAGATTACTTTTTTTATGTGAAGGAGGGCGAACTTTGGTAGAGTCTCTTATTGGTGAACTCCACTGAAATAGGTTTGGTTTAGCCTTTGATGGGCTACAATGTAGACAGAATGTTGTTTTTTTGGATGTGGAATTAAGGGGTCAAATGGAGGTTTAATTAAGACCAGTATCCATAGGAAATTTGACAATATTAATCATTATCTGGATGGTAGGAGTTGCCACCCCCCCCCATTTGATTAAAGCTCTGCCTTATAATGAGTTGCTTCATATTAGCAGGTTGTGCAATGATAACAATAATCTTACGCAGGAATTAATGAAAACTTGTGAAATGTTTAGAAAAAAAGGGATACGAAGTTCATTCTATTCAGACAGCTATTAATCATTTAAATTAACATTTTGTTCCTTCAGCATCTGATAGAAATGATAGGAGACTGTCTAGACAAGTAAGATGGAGGCTAATGAATTGCCCCAAAAAGTGTTTTTGTGACAACATATAATTTATTTGCTGAAATGGTGGTGGAGACTATTATGTTTTATTGGAATTTTTTATTGCAAGATAAAAATCTCTATAAACTTCTGCCTCAGAGACCTATAGTTTCCTATAAGAGAGGCAAAAGTGTTAGAGACATGATTGTACATGCACAGTTTTCACCTCCAATACAATCATTAGGTGTACAACCTTCTAATGTTGAACTGAGGCCATGTGGTCATTGCTCAGTTGGTAAATTTACTGTATCAACTTTTCAACTTATTAATAATAAGAGGTTCAATTCATGTGATGTTTTCAATTGTGATACAGAAAAAGTTGTTTATGTGCTAAAATGTGAATGCAATTTATTTTATGTGGGTGAAACTAAATGGATCTTTAGAATTAGTTTTCAAGAACATCTTAGAGATATTAAAAATAAGAAGATAGAAAGCCCTTTAGCATTATATTTTGATACATGCCACTATGGTAATAGTCGTGGTTTAAGAGGCACTATTCTAGAGAAGGTAAACATTTCTCCAGGTATGTCTTTAAAAAGTAGACTGCTTTATAAGGAAGCAGTCTTTATTTTAAAGTTCAGAACATTGTTCCATAAGGGTCTTAATAAGGAACTGAATTAGTAATTGTTATTGTAATTGTGTTTGATTGTGCTGATTACTGCTAATTGGTATAAATACATGCATTGTGGGTGTGTATTTTTAACTCTATCAAAGGCTTTATGTCCGAGGCGCTGGAGGATTGTACAGTTTCTCTTTTTAATAAATAACTTGAATTTACTGGTTTTGTTGTTTTTTATTTCCAAATGGTTGTCTAAGGCTATTACCTTTTGTTCTGCTCAAATATAACAGGCAGGATCGAGGCGCACTATACCAGAACCTTGGCTACACCTATGGCTTTTTGGAAAAGGTTGGATTTTAGAACTATTCTAGAAATTGCTATTTGATCCTCTGTACATACTTTTACAAAGCACTATAAGCTTGATTCATTCAGGCTTTGCTAAGACCATTCTCCAGAGGCTGCTGGACTCCTCCTTCCACCTTCCAAATGTAGTAATATAAGACTACTGCAACAGTGATCAGTATGATGAACATACTACAGTTATCTAAGTAAACTTATCATAACATTAGATGTTTGAATGATTACTACTGCAGTAGTCTCTCCTTCCCTCCATCTTCCTTGTTTTTGATGTGTTTTGTATGTCAGAGTATGGAGATTTTTATGTTTTGTTGTTTCTAACATTGTCCTTTCAGGATTCAGCCTCCCTCTTTCAGTTGGCAGGAAAGCACTGAAGGGCTTGGTGCCCATAGTTGTCTCTTAGTCAGCTCACCTGATGCTGCTTGACAGTTTGGGTGCATGAAAGGTGCCCTGAAGCTTTGGAAGCTAGCTGGCTGTTTTATTCTTGGCAGGATATAACCCATATAGCTAAAGCTACTGCAGCAGTGATCATTTGAACATCTACTGTTATGGTAGGTTTACTTACATAACTGTACTTTACTGTACTGAAAGCCAGCTGAAGAAATGCACTCTGTGAGACTAGAATTTTAATTTCACCTATGCCTTTGTAACATACCTCTCAAATGTACAGATTTTTCACAAACTGTCCATATGTTTGCCCAGTGTTTTGGTCTGTTTCTTATAAAATTGTGGTTTTCTGGCAAATCACTAACAAATCATCGAGGGCTGAAATCAGAAAATAATGGCAGTCATTTGAGTTTCACAACGTCATACACTTCGGAAAATTCATACTAATGCAAAACATGTTGTTCTATCAACTTTCTTAGTTTGTAACAGCAATATTTAAAAAATGTCCCTATATGGGGCTTTGTCCAGATTTCTTGCTTTAAGAGGCTGAGAGATATGCTTTGTAGTCACTCCACATTTTAATGCCAAAGTCAAAAGACAGAAAAACAGATCAAAATAAAACAAAGACGAAGGGGATTATGTATAATATACCATCATATAAAAATAAAGGAAAGTTGTGAAACATTATTTACTTGGATAATGGTACATGTTAAATGCTCAGATACGTTTCTGAAGTATACGAAAGCAAGTTTATCTGAAATTTACATTGGTAGCTTGAGGTATAATCTACCTCACCCATATACAGCTGCCTGTCTCTGTCTCAGACAAACACATAAACACAAAAATATTGCATAGTAATAAAATAAATTATCAAAGTCTAATGGTATTAATAATCTCCTAGATGTTTTCTGTGTGTGAAGTGCAGGCCGTCCGCATTTCTGTGCCTTTGATACTTAAATCAGGATAATGAATTTTCCATTAAATCTTCAAAAGAAAAGAATGCTGGCCTTTTCTGTGTTTCTTATGTTAATAAGTAAAATAATACAAAACAATCAATTTGCTGTTAGCCAGGGAGACTGACTGTATATTTTCTAACCATTTATAGCAAATTAACCTTAAAACTAAAGGACTGAATTTAAGAATTAAATTATTCAACTTAAAATTAAGCTTTAAAAATTCTAATTACAGTTTCATTATTTCCTGTTGTAATTGTATGAAAAATGCATGCTGCATGGAAGCTTTCATGTTAATTATCTTGGCATTTCATGTCAGTTATCTAGACATGTCAATCAACCAGACAAATAGCATAAGGATAATTTTATATCATATAAGCTCTTCACTGAGACTGGTGAAGTTTAGCATTGAAAAAATGAAATAAAGTACAACCCATTTATAATAAAAGCAGCATGGTACCCCTAGGGGATATATTAATGCTCAAGTTATTTTTCCTTAGAGAGTATTGCAGCTCCTGGCTACATTTTGTGATATATTCCATTGCCAAGTGCTTAATAACCATCATTAATATGACATATGTGCAATACCTTATTGTTTATTTTGTAAAATTAATTATTCAATGGTATTGTAATAATAACAGTTAACAACAGCTTATAATCTGATTTCCTAAATCATAGCTGAAGGCATTGTTTGCATGCAATGAAAATAATGTAACATTTTGGAAATCAGCAATTGCACAGAATTTTATCTGTACAACACTGTAGTTTAATTGTGATAGCCATACATGCAGTTGGTATCTATCAGCCATTAAATTCAAGTTCTTGCCTGCTGTTAAACTTTATATAACTCAAAAATACACACTTTGTGGCACACAGATTGCTTTACTCCAACAGAGAATTGACAGCTAAATTCATGATCCATGATGACAGTCAATGAAATTCATAAAATCACCTTTTGAGCTGATTGTAGTTTGTGGTCTCAAGCCATATGAAATCTACTATTCAAACATTAATGATGTTTACTGTTGGATAATTGTAAGTTATATTTCAACAATTTGATCAAACTAATATTTGTGTCTGAATAAAGTACCAATGACACCAGTTATTTTCTTTATTCATATATATTTATTTATAATTTGCTAACGTGGAAAGCTGCATGGCCTGAGGGCATACTGCTCTGCCTCTCTTTCTTTGTGTGTGTATATATATATATATATATATATATATATATATATATATATATATATACATACATATATACACACACACACACACATATATATATATATATATATATATATATATATATATATATATATATATGTAAACAACAAATTAGCACCAGGATAGCCGTTTCCACTGACCTCAAAGTTTATTCAAGTTTATCACAGCCAGACAAAAAGAAACACAGCATGTTTACTATCAAAATTCACAATGGCAATTGTGTGTTTATTCATACTGCCAAACCAGAAAGTCAAAATGTACCCACTGTTTTGCGCTAAATGTCGGGGAACTGATAACCATAATGTTCCCATTCAAAACTCTGAACTTTTGGGATTGAAAGTCTGTGTTAGCATTTACGTTTTGCAGGGGGGGGCGAGGTCCCCCTGCACCCCCACACCCCCTGCAAGTTATATGTAACAACTCCAAAATTTCCCCTGCACCCCCCACACCCCCTGCAAATTATATGTAACAACTCTGAGATCGCTCTACATTCAGGAAAAGGGTAAATTCCCTGATCCTCACTGTACTGCAATCTCCGTTCACAACGCTAAACTCATACTAATGAATCATGCTTTACATTCATTATCATGGATTTGTTGTATTTGGGTTCTGCATTGTGTATCTTTGAAACTGTACTTTGCATCATCTGACGTGCATTTCAAATTTTTGATAGTAAACTATATATGTGTGTGTGTATATATATATATATATATATAAATATATATATATATATATATATATATATATATATATATATATGGGTTCAGTGTGTTGCAACATATGTTCATTACATCAAATGTTTCGGAAGTAAGTTTTTTAGTTGAAATGTTGGTTTATCACACTTTTCTCCACTGTTTTGTGATCATAGAGTTGGTATATAAAATTATAAAATTAGCAGGATTTGTGCAGGGTGAAGTGAGACTTGACTCCTACATAAGACATATGCATAAGATATATAATATATATATATATATATATATATGTATATATATGTATATATATATATATATATATATATATATATATATATACACACACACACACACACATATATATATATATATATATATATATATATATATATATATATATTTCAGTTTAATGGGTTTCAACCATTCAACCATTTGTGGTCAATGTAGTGTATTGCTAATGTAGTGAAATATATATATATATATATATATATATATAAAATGTATACATATGTGTGTGTGTGTGTGTATATATATATATATACACACACACACACACACACACACACACACACACACACACACACACACACACACACACACACAGTTTCATTTGGGTGGTAAGAAGAAATGAGATTTCTTAAAGAAAACTCATGCAGACATGGGATAAATATGAAAACCATGGCAATACAGTGAAAGAGATCAGGACTGAACCCCAGACCTTGGAGATGTGAGGTACATATCTTACCATGGAGAGATGATACATAAATAAACCATAAAAGACATAGCACATACATAGCTAATTAAATTCTCACAGTATCAATTTCCTTTTTGTAAGACAAACGTATCAACAAATACAAAATCCTGCACTGCTTTAAAAACATAACTTGCATATAATAAGTCTTGCTCCGTCTTAAACCCAAATGCTGGTGATTACCACATTTACAGTTTTAGTATTTTTCCTTTCAGTGTACTACCTATAAGCATGAATTAAAGGACAAACTGCATAACTTCTTACCTAATATTCAGAAACAGCTTGCTGTTGGTTTTCTGTGGATTCAAACTGGCATACATGTTCAGTAATTAAGTATTAATTTATTCTTTGGTACATGCGAATAATCTGTATTAAGACAGCTCTTCTACATACTTGGATCTGCCACTATAGGCCCAGTGTTTTGGGAATTATAGGAACTCAGCTAAATTCTCACATAAAAGATTATGATGTTCTCTCTCCAGGCTATAACATATTACCATATATGCAAAATTGTTAGCATTTGATGCCATTGCTTGATGAGTGTTAACTACAACCTTTGCCTCTTCACAAGCCTGAATCAAGTCTATCTGTTCCCGCTGCAGGTACAGATGAAGTCACTTAATTATATCAAGCAAAGATTCCATTGTTACCAGAGCTGCAATTAAATCAAACTTTGGGATAGAGTACAGATATCTGCCAGCATCTTTGTCATACTGTGCAATGTATTCTAATATAATGGTAAAGATGAAATATATTTTCTTGAAGCTGTACCTACAATCAGCCTGACTCATCCACTGGGTGTTGGCAGGTGCCTGAAGTGAGGTATTTCTGTCTTCATCTGCATATTCATACTCACATGGCAACTGTGTCAATTCCTTAATATGAGCTAAAAATGCATTATGTCATTTAGCTAAAGAATTTTATACTGAAATTACTTTTTGACAGTTGTCAAGGGTATTTGCCATATCCCACACTGCACATGAATAAAATATGGGAGTGTTGAGATTATAAGCTTTGTAGGCAATGTAAACAACTTCTGGAAATAAGGCTCAAATTCTTGGCTGCACTCCATTAAACTGGCCAGACATGTTGCTTCCTCTGTCATAGCTTTGTCCTCAGAACAGTTCCTTGTACACACCCCATGCTGACAGTATCTGTAGAAAGAGGTCATCTAGGGCTTTTCTTGTGGTGTTGCATGCCTCAACAACTCAATGAAATCTTTATGGATCTCAACGTTTCCATTGCTTCTATAAACATAATGTAATGCCAGTGTCACTTGCTCCTTATGGGCGATGTCAGTTCATACTTCACAACTGTCCAGATTTTTGCAAAATGTCCAGATTTTTGCCTCATATTTTTCTCATAAAATTTGTGGTTGTCTGGCATTGAGGATTGAAGTCACTAAATAATGATAAATATCGACAGATATTTGAGCTTCAGGCTTCAGATACTTCAGAAAATACATAATAATGTAAAACCTGGTTTCCAGTAACTTTCTAAGTTTATAGGAACAAATCTCTCCATACTTTGGGCTTCTGTCTCCCATTATTTATGGCTTTGGCCAGATTTCTTGTGCTGAGAGGATGAAAGGTGTGGAGTTGTTTCATCAGCAGTATTAACTTTACTTAAAAATTTCTTTGAATCTGCGACCTATTAAGGTTAATGATTTTCACTTTGAATTTGTAATGATGTAGTGTGCATTTCGTGGAGCCTCTCGCAAATAGTCAGCAAAGAAAAAATCCACTTCTGCCATACATTCCAGCACTAATTTAAAAGTACCTGTGTTGAGAAAGTTTTCCATGAAGTAGTAAATTCTGTCTTGCACAGGGAATTATTATCTGCACAGTACATCTCAGGACATGCACTGTGCACTCCTGCAGCCTATTATCTTTCTGTGCAATACACTGATAAGCTTTTGCAGTTGGCCATCACATACTCCTAGAAATGCCTCCGACATTGAAAGTACATTTCCATGGTCCTTGAACTCACCATGTTGATCCAGAATCCTCCTCACATTAGGGCAGTCTGTCATTGAATCCTCCTCACATTAGGGCAGTCTTTCATTGAATCCTCCTCATGTTAGGGCAGTCTGTCATTGGATCCTCCTCACATTAGGGCAGTCTGTCATTGGATCCTCCTCACATTACGGCAGTCTGCCATTGGCACTCAAGACTAACAGGCACTGTCTTGCTGTTTTGAATACAAAACAGGGAGAGCAAAAACCCATCCAGTCTGTGAATAGCATGAAAACTTGAACTCACACAGAAGCTGCAGACTGAATCTTCTGTTTTGTTGGCTTACTCCAGATTTCATGAAATAGTTAGGGAACTGAAAGCCTTCAAGAGGTTGCCATGGTATAGTCAAGATAGTCTTTTTGTCTAAGTCTGTATGTTTACCACATTTGCACAAGCAAATGACTCCATCATCTTTCCTGATGGCGTCATTCATGCTGTTAGAAACTGTTTAATTTCTTCAAGTCTTTTTGATTTTTAATACCATGATGGGAATGGACCCCATTCCTAAGTCAAAGTATGATTAATGTTCATGAAATTAGTATTGTTTCAATCTTTAATGTTAGCCAAAAGTGCTCTTCGCAGCACCTGCAAAGTGCCCATAATGGACTGCTTCTTCAATTCACATGGAGTTACATGTAGCAGTAACATATCTAAATACATCTGTAGATTCTTTTTTATGGGACCCATTGCACCTAGTACTGTTGGAAATGTCTGGATATCCTTCTGCCACATTGCCCTTGTTCCTGCCTACAAATCCTGATGTTTTATGACTTTGTGTCTCTCTGTACACAAGACACTGTAATAACTGTGTGTAGCAATTTCAATGATAAATGCTACTTTTGTCTTTTTTCAATGGACTACCATATCTGGTTTTCTTGAATCTGTTTTTTGAACTGTTGGTAATGGGTGATCCCATGTGATTTAAACTTCATCATTCCCTATAATGTTTTGTGACTTATGTTTCCAGTGCTTCAGTACTGTAATGCTTCACAATCCCCAATGTAAACAGTCTTACAACATTATTATGCATTTCAGTATACATGTTCTCTGCCATTATACAAAGACCCCCCCATTAATATTCAAAAATGTGCATGCTGATTGGTCAGCATGCACGTTGTAAATCAGAGTTATAGTAATGGAAAAAGGTCCGGTCGCCCGGACTTTTTCCATTACTATAACTCTTTTTTTACAGCAAGGGAGAGCGCAAGATCTCCATTGCTTCACACTGTCTCTCTATGTTAAACAAGTTTAACATAGCGAGACAGCTTTAAAAAAAGCAACAGAGATTCTCTGTTGCTTTTTTAAAAGCTGTCTCGCTATGTTAAACTCCTTTAACATAGTGAGACAGTTTGTAAAAAGCAACGGAGATCTTGCTTTCTCCGTTGCTTTTTTCAAAACTGTCTTGCTATGTTAAATGGGTTTAACATACCAAGACAGCTTTAAAAAAAGCAATGGAGATTCTCCGTTAAACCCATTTAACATAGCAAAACAGTTTGTAAAAAACAACAGAGATCTTGCTTTCTCCATTGCTTTTGCCCACAGCTCTGATGTACTGCGTAGGCATACACATGCGCAGTACATCAGAACTGCCGCAGAGTACCAGACAGCTGCGGAAAGGCAGCAAGGAGGCATTATACAATGCCATTATTTAAGAAAAGTAATTTTTGTTTTCTTAAATAATGTCATTGTATAATAGCAATAATCCACTTCTGGGTGTGGGTAATGTTGGATTTACCCATGGTTGGCTTTGTTTGGCCACTCGGGCTTCGCCCTCATGACCAAACCACACCAACCGTGGGTAAATTCAGCATTACCCACACTCAGGCATGGCTTATTGCTATATTTGTGTATCACAGCCAGCAAGAAGATTGGTGGCTGTTTGCATTTCTGTTTTAAAAAAAATGCATTCACCTGTTTCTCCCACATGTTCAATGGACATTGTAAACTAACATGTACATACTCCATTATCCCGGGGCGCCAATATTAACCTTTCATCTTTTGGTTTAAATTCACCTCTCCTTAACCATTTTTGCATCAGATCCTGATCAACATTAGGTTGTTCCAGGAGTTTTTCTGTACTTGCAACTATATTTATGCCTTTTTCACATTTCTTTCCTTCTCATCTAATCCTTCTCATTATATTCTTTCTTTCACTTATTAAGATATTTAGTTGCTGCCTGATTTTTGTCTACTTCTGGTTTGATTTCCATTCCCACTTGATACAGATATGCTTCTGCTAAATTAAGAAGGGAGGTCATCTTAGACTTGTTCTCCAAATGTTTTAAAACTTTCACTATGTTTGGATCTGGTGAAGTCAGCATATATGAATGTAGTCCTATGATTGCTGGTCTATACATGTAAGCCAGTTTTGAGGAAGCCCATTCCTCCTTCAACATGAGGATATATAATCTTACTTTACACAAAGCTTTTTTCTTGTTTTCCTGTGCAACTGATCCAGTACCTTTTGGGGCTAGTCAGTCATCCCAAAACTGTAAGTTACAACAGGAAGAGCAAATTGGTTTATAGCTTGGACTTTGCTCCTAGATGTCAGGGCTGTTTTCAGTATTAATTTTAGTCTTTTAAAATATTCCTTATTAAGTGTTATTCTCATTTGTTCATCAATTCTCTACACTCCCTCTTACTCCAGTTCTTTTATATCACATTCCTGTCTCAGACTGATATTTTCTTGGTGCTTCAGCTTTCCTGCTTTTAATGTTGCTTTTCCACATTTATCAAGACCAAATGACATTTTATATCATCTGAGAAAGTTTTAACCACTTGCAGTTTTGCTTTCAGTTCCTGATCTGATGAACTATACAGTTTTAAATCATCTGCAAAGAGAAGATGAAAAGTTTTTAAACTTGGTTGTTTTCTGGCAGAATTGTCATCATGACCTTATTTGTAAAGTAGGCGGCCTAATGGGTGAAGGCCAAGACAAAACAGCATAAATGACAGAGTCACTCTGCAATATCCCCATTTGAATATTTATCCCTGGGATAATGATTTGTCCTTTATGATGGCTTTGCTGCAAAATGGTTTCACAGGGTCTTCCTGGTCCTCCACTTCATCCTATGATTAATTTATTTGAAAAGATGTGTGGGCACTTCTATGAGCTAGGCTTGTAAAGGCTCCAGGTCCATTGGCCTAGTATACACTTATAAACCTATGAACCTATGCTAATGACATACGCAGGTGGTATTCTCAGAATAAGTATACACGGAAAATAAATTTATCCTGGGATGAGTTTACCTTAATGCAGGAAGTTGTAAATAGTAGAGACAATTGTGTTATGAAACCGAACAAGGGTGGGGGAGTAGTGATCATGCACAGTATTGGTTACTCCAGCAAAATGTTTATTCTACTCAATAATGAGGAACGGTATTCTACAGTTTCTAGGAATGAGATTATAGTAGTTTATGGAAAAACTGATGTTTATCTGCATGATTTATTGAAGGAGGGCAGGATCAATTGCCAAGAGTATACATATCTCAGAACAGAGCATCCAATTATACCAAATATTTTTGGTATACCCAAGGTGCACAAGGACAACCTTGACCACCCCTCTGACCCACTGTGGCAGCTTCTGGTTCCAAAGCCCACCCTTTGGCTGTTTATGTTGATAAGAACATTAAAAACCTGAAGTCCCTCTTTAGTTATATCCTTAAAGATTCATGGGATTTTTTGGGCAATATTATACCGGACTTTCTCTATGCAGACTGGCTCCTGGTTATGATCGAAGTTAAGGGTGTTTTCTCTTGCATTCAACATGTGATAGGACTTGATTGATTTCAGGAGTTTGTGAGCACCTATAGTAGTCTTGACAACAGTGGCATTAATATGATAAGTATAGTTAACAACAATTTTTATTTTTTTGAAGTTGAGCACTTGAAGCAGAGTAGTTGTGTTGCTAAGTGTGTTACTTGTGTCCCTTTGTATGTGGATATCATCATGTGGTATTGGGGATGAAAATTTGTGTTCCCTTCTTTGTTTAACCAATATTTTACTGCTTACTTCGGATTTTTGGATGATACCTTTATTATATGGAAAAGTGATGATAGTTGTTTTAAGGATTTGATTGATTACCTAAATAGCACTAATACTTTTTTAAAATTCACGTATAATTTCTCAACAAATAGTATGAATTATTTGGATGTGCTGTTTAGAAAGGATTTCAGCTTAGGTAAGTTCATGTCTAAGTTTTACAGGAAGTCTACTTTTTCCAACAGTTATCCGCAGGTTGACATTTGCTATCCCTATGAGCAAAAACATAGCCTTTTTAAAGGCCAAATGGTGTGATTTGCCAGAATTGTTTCCGAGGATGAAGATATTCAAGATGAGTTAAGGTTTCTGAAGCTTTTGCTTCTAGAAAGAGCATACGCCCATTAGGACAAGGACTGGCTGTTAATTACGATAGATTGGGTCCCACACTGATAGATAAAAATGTGGGGACACCTTTTTACAGCAGCCTTGTGCTTAGATGTGCTTAGGAAAGCAATGTTATTAAGAGGCTAATTAAGGAAAACTGGAAAATGTTTGAAAGTTTTCCTGAGTTAAGAGACAAAGTGTGGGATGCCCCTGTCTTTACCTACAAGAAATGCATTAACTTAAAAGGAAAAACTAGAAAAATCAGTCATACGAGGTGTTAATCTGAGTACTGGATTAGTGAAAGGCACCCAGGAAAAATATGGAGCCTACAGAAATTGCAATTCTACCTATGAAGGGGAAGTTGTTGGACTACCCAGTTTAAACTGCACCTTTAGCTTTAAACACAGTTAACCTGTAAAAGTGTAGGAGTGGTGTACCTGGCTTTCTGTGACTTTTGTTTCTACTTTTATGTTGGAAAAATGGAATGTTCCTTGCAAAAGTATATACAAACATCTTTATGAAGTCAGCCAGAAAAAGGACACCAATGCTTTGTACAGGCATAACATTTCTTGCACAAACAATAGGAAATTCTACTTATTTGTACTGGAACAGGTGGCCCACAATCCAAAGGGGTGGTCCCTGGGTGCACAATGTAGAGTACAAGGAGCATCTCTGCCAGATTCATTTAAATGCCAGTGAAAGACCCAGTTTAAATGATGCAATTAGTATTGCCAGAGCTCTGAAACCTAGGGCTGCTAAGACATAAGATCATACAATATAATTTTTTAGTAAAATTTATTAGGCAAAATTCTTTTGCAGTCTCTTGGGCTCCATTCTGGGGTGATCTCTGGATGACAGTCCCTATCTATATATCTTAAAGTAGTTAGTTCTGCATGATGTTTGAATGTGAGACCATTGCTTTTCTATTATGATGTTTAACTTGTGTTTTATCTTTGCTTTACTAGTGTTCTATGTATATATTTATTGCATGTATTGATGTTTTTATTGTTTCCACTGTGGTTTTATTATATTTATTTAGTTACTCTTTGTAATGAATTTCAAAAGCAATTCCTGAGAGTATTCACACTGGAAGGTACCTGTGTTTTTAAAATTCATCTCTCCTGGTTTATTGGCTTGTGATTGATGTAAGGCTAACTTGAACAATTTATTTTCATGCCCTGATTGGATGGTTTTCGTACCAAATGATGTATTTAAGAGAAATGTTGATTTGTAGTTTTAGTTCTAATGAAGTCCCATATCTAGGGAAGAAAGCACTCATCTATTATCTGTTTGCAAGTAAATTACTTTATATTTTATATGTTACTCTACATTGCCTGTTGGTAGTGGTGCTGCGGTAGCGTTGTCGCCTCACAGCAAGACGTTGTCCCGTTCGATTCTCAGCTAGAGCGTCTTCTGTGTGGAGGCATGCGTGAATGGGCGTATCTTCGTTCAAGGTTGTGCATCAGGGCTGGTAACTCAGCTTGTAAAAATCCACTACCAAACATTAGCAGACCGGAGTTCCGCTGTGGCGACCCCTAACCGGGATAAGCCGAAAGAAACAACAACTCTACATTGCCTGTTTTGTGGCTAGTTTTTAGCCAAGTACATTTTGGTTATTTGTTTTTCCCTGATTCTTTTGTGGGTGTTACCAAGACTAAAAAGAAAGGGGAGGATAGTAAGAATGATTGCAGTGAAATATGTTTATAAGTTTTACATCAGTACAATGTGAATATGCAATGAATGGAACCATATTACCTACATTGCTCCTTACAATGCCTTACCTGCTTGAAAGTAGTCCTTCACACAGTTCTGCTGCTGCTACAGGTGAGATGATTCAATGACATCCCTTAAAAAAAACTTCATAACACCATGTGATAGGGCTGTTGCATCATTATTTGTGATCTAAAAAAAAAACAACTTACCTACTACTGAAGTGTCCTTCTGAAACCATGGCTGGTGCCACAGATGTCAAAGGCTTTTCATCATGTCTGCTGGAAAAAAAAAAAAAAAAACAGCCCACTTACTGTATACTATTAAATGATGCATGACTAAAAAAAAAAAAAAATCATATGACTATAATCGGTGAGATAAATGTGCGGATGTTGCCAGCCTGATGCTGCAAAACCCACTCACTACATGGAACGCCATGAGCACTACATTTTTTTTCCTGAAGACAACATGACACTGCTATGCAGAGAATCCAACTGCAATGTTAAAAGTCACTGCAGAGCTTGCAAAAAAGGTTTCAAAAAAACTTTCTGCAGAATATCTAGTATGTGCACTGTACTTCCTTGAAATTGTCCTTCCGAAATCCTTCCATCAATGTTGTGTTCATTATACAGTCCCATTGATTTTAATTGATCCTTTCAGTTATGGATGGAAAGTGAGAGAACATGAGCCACTATAAAAGTTGGGTTGCCTACCAAAGGTAGGTCACAGTTACAGAGCTATTTCCTTCAGAACACTATACATTGTAACTGGGATGTGACATAGTGGTCATGTACGCACGAATAAGGGTTTTAACTTACCAAATCAAGAAAAGAACTAAGCTTGCTGCAGCTGTGCCGCCTCTTCCTTGTGAGCATGTTATGCCTTCTTCTGCTGCACACCTGATACATGCTTTCTTTTAGTGCTGACTCCACTCCTGTAACACAAACACACAATCAGAAAAGCTCATTCTTTCTACCTATTAAAATGTCAGTGTAATACGATTGAAATTTACATGTTCCATTGGACAACCCATATCAGTACATAACTGACATATAAGGACTCATTTTAGCTAAAACCTCACATTCAGTCACAGACTGGATGCTAGCATGGCCAAAATGAAAGTGGCCAGAGGTGTGAGGTCACTTAGAAGTGTTCTGCAGTGGAAGCTCTGAGGATAAAACTGCAGTCTTTTCTGTCTTCACTTGAGAACCTTAACTGAATGACTAATGATATACCATTTTTTGCAGCAAGAATGCATCAAACAAAAAAGCTCAATAAAATGCAAGTATTTCTTTTATATTTTCTGGTGCAAGGAAAATGGACCATATTACAAGCTCCCAGTCCATGTCATATTCCAGGCATGGAGAAGGCTACTGCAGGCCAACTATAACTGGCAATTTCAGTCACAGATTTCTTCAAAACAGAGGTAGATACCACATCTGACCAGCAATGGTGAATCTGCAGTCTGCTCAAAAAAAAAAAAAACACCCAAAATGAAGACTATAATGCAAAAATGTAACACCCAGACTGTAAGGCCATATTACGTGACAGTATAACAACCAGTCCAGACAGTAAGGCCGTATAATTTAAAAATATAACAATAATGCAAAAATAACATCCCAACTTAAAAGATCAATTGAAAACATATTAAGTATGTGTTTTTTCATCCTAGTGCGAAATTTCATTAACTGAGTGTAAAGACAATAGCTACAGTATAGTCAGTTACAAAGCACTTCAGACTATTAATATATCCTAAGAGCTCCCAGTGGAGAACACCTCTGAATTGTTGTCCTCAGCTATAGCCACTCCATGTTACGACTGACATTTTTCTGAAAAGAGAGGATTTTTCATATCAGATATATTCATAACTCAAGAATTTCAACTAGCATTACCTACAGCACACAGTGCAGAACTACCACACACTAAAAAATGTCAGATATACTGCAATATGTCAGACTATGGCAGTTAACAGATGTAAACTGAAGCCAATGATGCTAGTCTTTCAAATCAGGGTAGTCTGCTAAAAGAATACATCTCTGACTGCAGGTCTGTCCCCAGAGCACACCTCTAAATTAGATTCTACAACTTTAGTCCTTGTAACTCAGATTATTGTTGCCACTACAGCTTTAAAAGCTATGCATATTTTGTTCTGCTTAAGGGGTAATTTTTGAGATATTCACAGCTTGGACATTTTTGCCACTCTCGCCTACATCATACTGAGCAGAACTTCATCATATCACTCAAAAATGAAAAAAAAATATTAGGCAAACTACCAGACCGGGCCATTAACCAGATAAACTACTTTGAAAGGCTACATCCCCTTTCCTTATTTATATTACTAATCTTTCAGTTAACAGTATATTCCATTACAAAGCACACCTGGGATTAGAAGTCTATCCTCAGAGGTTCCACTGCAACACACCTTTATATTTGACTCCGCACCTATAGCTACTTTCAAGCACAGTGGTGCACCCACTGCATGTTACTACTTAAAATAAATGCAGCTGAAATATATATATATATATATATATATATATATATATATATATATATATATATATACAGACACATATATATATATATATATATATATATATATATATATATATATATACACACACACACACACACACACACATATATATATGTATATATATATATATATATATATATATATATATATATATATATATAAAACATTTATTTATTTATTATTTATTTATTTTTGCTGCTGATGTATGTTATGACAAGCCAATAAACATTTACAGACAGCATAGGATGCAGTATACTGAACAAAACTTCAGCAGAGCACCCAAAACGAAAAGTTCAATGCTAAATGGCAGACTGTGGCCCTAAGTGGGCATTAAGAACTTTCAAACACTATAGCTTTTCTTCTGTTATATCACTAATCTGTCAGTTAATAGGATGCGCATTTACAACACACTTATGACTGTAGATCTGTCATCAGAGCTTCCTCTGCAGGTCACCTTCGAGTTTGATACCACACCTTTGGCCACTTTACAACAAAGCAGTACACCCACTGCATGTTACAACTTAAAATAAAAATGCAGCTGAAAGATTTTTTTTTTTTTTTGGCTGATGTCATGATGACACAATAACAAGCTGTTATCCAACATAGCATGCAAAGTACTAAAAAGCACTTCAGCACAACATCCAAAATGAGCAAGTGCAATGCAAATGCCAGATTATGGCAGTAAGTCTGCAAAACTAAAGGTACTTCTCTTCCATTGGTATATCATTAATCATTCAGTTAAGGTACTCAAGTGAAAACAGACAAGACTGCAGTTTTATCTTCAGAGCTGCCACTGCAAAACACCTCTGTGTAACTCCACACCTCTGGCCGCTTTCAAGTATGGCACTACAACCCATTGCATTTTTTTTTTTTTTTTGGTTATACTACTGATGTAAAGATAACTGAACACCATTGCATTTGGCCAGTATGGCATGTAGTGCACTGAATAGAACGTCACCACAACAACCAAAATGAAGACATACTATAATAAAAAGGATGGATATACCAATGAAAGTAATGAAACAAATACATTGCTAGGTCCAAGTGTTGAAATTCCAAAATTAATATTGTAATAGCAACAGGACATTCACCTAACAAATACACCAAGAACTGCATTAAGAGCAGACCTTCCAGTGCCTTCTAAATTTGACTCTACTGCTTTTAGCTAAAAAAAATGGTATGGTAGATGACACAATACAACTGAAAAATATCTAGCTTTGTAATGATCTATAAAGGATTTTTACATATGGCACAATGTAGACCATATCCTGAACATTTTAGCCCACCTTCTTTGCCAAAGTCACTTGAACCCCCAACCCCTCCACAGTTTCTCCTTTTAGGGGTAGTAACCAGGGACCTCTTACTGATGTAAAGTTACCACATGATAATAGATATACAAACAGAAGAAATACTATATTGCCATCATGACTTTGGCTTCCATCTAATCATACAAGAACTACAAGATGGTTTATGGCTACTATCACATAATTTTCAGCGGTACCATCCATTTCATCCCAAAACCTGAACTACAAAGTAACACATTTAATGCAAAAGGGACATATTTAAACATCAGTATGAACAACTAATACTGTTCTCAGTTTCTCTCAGCAAACCACAAAATAAATTACAGAACAGCAAAATACACAGAAAACCATACAGCTTGTCAGAAACATCAGAAACTGCTGGTCAAAAACTTCCAAAGTATATCATGCACAGTCTCAGTTAAAGCAAATTAATTACTATTAATCAAATAGTGCTAGGACACATCCGTTTCTTTTAATAGTGTATGAAAGAACATGTACTGCCACAGTAGTACACAATTATTTACTTTAAACACAGCAGTAGCATCACTCACACAAAGTCATATTTTTTGGATTGTCCCTGATTCTTCCCTAAGAGATTGTCAGGTATGCTGGCCTGTTCCTTCTAAAGAATAACTGAGGACTGTCAGCAAATAAGGCCAAAAGTGTCATACTTTGTTACTCTGAGGTTAATTCCTAATGCATGTCTGGAGTTAATTTATTCTATGATTACTCCTTGAGTTCATCTGAGAGTAATGGGGCAGCTGGCACCTCTCCTGGCACCTACCTTGGCATCTCTCCTGGCACCCACAAGGCAGAAGGCAGAGAAACTATTGCAACTTAAGTCACATATACGGATATCTCCAACCCCAACTATGTAGCACATTTACCTGCATACCTGATCCACCCAATTAACTCACTCATCCCAAGCTGTGATTCAGATTACCACATCATTACTGGTCTAAGCATTCCATCGTTCATCTCATTGGTCTCTATTATCTTTCCTAACAGACCTAGTATTGCCATATCTCCACCACTTCTACTCCTCCTCCTTTAACTCTGTTCTCTTTTTTATTTGACTTATGTAATTGTACTTGTATTTGTTTTTTACATCATCTTTTTATATATTGCATATCATATTTCTATGCTTATAAACAGAAGTTTTTGTTTCCTTTAGCTGCAATATGCACCCCTGGCTTTATAATACTGAAACTTGTGTTAGCCATTCAGCACCTACTTAAGTAGTGCAGCTGATTATTATTGAACTAGTAAGAATTTTGAGTTTGGTTTAGTGAAATAATTCAGATGAAAAACTACAGAGAAGATACGCTCTCATAAATATAAGCCACTATTATAAATACTACACATTGTTTTGTTACATTATAATGCAGCTGCAACTTAGCTTGTAATCGGTCATTGTCTGATCAGTGTTCTACCCCGGTAAACAAATTTAAAAAAAATAAAACTAATCCGGAATGGAGTGCTTACAACATGACCACACACCTGTGGCATGTTTTTAGTATATATTAAAAAACACAACAATGCACTGAAAGAACCCAGTGACAGCATGCAGACAACACATAAAGCCATCCCCTGAGAACCAAAATGGAAAAAAAAAACAGCCACTGTAAGCAAGGGAGCCCACAGTATTTTTTAGGGGGGTGCAAACCCAGAGCTCTGCCCACACAGCCCCACCCCCTCCACCCATGCAGCCCCCACCCACCTATGCAGTCATTACGGTGTCCCATTACTTGGATATTTCTCCCCATTTGTCATAGACACTGTTCAAATCTCTCAGTGTGCATATTGTTTTATGCTTTACTTCTACAATGATTACAGATATTTGGATTTCATTTACAACTTTTATTTCAAATTTTATAGCACTAACACTGATAGACATTTACTAAACCTAAACAAAGCAATACTCTTACAATGAAAACAGACTTAGCATTAAAACGTATCTACCTTTGAAACCCACATTCACTGAAACAGCATTGAAACCCACATTCAGAGAAAATGCATCTGGCTAGTGGCAGGGTAAGTTTACCTTTGGGTTGTTTTCAAATCATAGGCTCCTTGCACACATTTTTAGAACCATGCAAAAGTTCTTTGATTCACCTTTCTGACTGTATTAATTATACTATATAATAATTGAATTATATCCCTTGTATAATACAGCACCACTTGTTAGAGTATGTTTTAAATTTATAGTTCTGAAAATTTTTCCTTTAAGCAATGAAACAAATCATATGAACCAATAATGACAACCTGCCCAGTTCAGAACATTTCAACCATAAAGGGCCACTCAAACATACAATCCACCAATATCAATCAATAAGCAAAATCTCTGCAGAAGTAAAAGTCATCTGAATAATTTCACATTAAAGAGATCTGAAACCAATGAAGAGGTTGTTGCTAGAAAACAACTTTATATTTTAGTGTTTTATTTACAAATTCAGTGCCTGTTGCCCTTGAAGAATAAATTGCCTATGCTACATTAAAAGAAATGGTAAGCTGGTATATTGCAATAAGGAATGGGTGGCAAGCTGAAAAACAGGTTCATAGTTATCAGGTGTCTCATCCAAAGGAGGACATACTAAGGACTGCAGAACCATACCCCTTAAAATACAAATGTACATGCTGTAGGAATAGAACCTACAGCCCTTTGCATTAAAATGCAAGTATGCTACCTGCTGTGTTAACACTGCCTTAAAATTCTATACCACAATACTGATACCATTTGCTAAACAAACCCGTTGCACATTTTAAGCAGACTTAGCATGAGCAGCAGCAACCTTTGCTTCCCTTGAAGCTCGCCATTCCTTAAAAATGCACTTGAAAATAAATTCCACCTGCTAGATCTAACTAGGGCTTCTCTCTCTCCCTCTGTCTCACACACACCTCAACATCTTAGTGCAAGAAATCTGGAGAAAGTGTAAAATAAACAGGGACAGATTATAAATATTGCTTTCATGAACTTATAAAATTGCTAGAATAACAGGATTTGTGTTGGTCTGCATTTTCCTAATGGATATGATGGCTAAAACTATTTAGCAACTTCAATCCTTTTTAGGTGGAATATGGGGCAAAAATCTGGACATTCTGCAAAATACTGGACAGCTGAGGGGTATGCTAGCTCCCTTTTACACACACACACACACACACACACACACACACACACACACACACACACACACACACACACACACACACACACCTCTTAGTGCAAGAAATGTGGACAGATCCTAAAATAAATAGGGACAGATTATAAATATTGTTCTCATGAAGTTAGAAAATTGCTAGAACAACAGGATTTGTGTTAGTATGTATTTTTCTAAAGGATGTGGCGTCTAAAACTAAAATGTCTGTTAATTACCAATTTTAATCCTTTTTAGGAGGAATATGGAGCAAAAATTTGGATAATTGCAAGGTATGACCCCCTTACACACACTCCTATCCCCTGTTACTTACTTACACACACACACATGGACACACACACGCACACACACATACACACACACACACACACACACACACACACACACACACACACACACACACACACACTCACTCCCAACACTAATATATCTGTCACGTTTGCCCACAGCATTGCAGGGATGAAACCTACCCCACTGTACAGATGTATGGCACTACTATGATAAGTCCCTCCCACCAAACACAACAGTGTTCCTTCTACAGCAGTACAGCATTCAGTTTATCATACCTTATTTGATGGCCTCATCATACTTAAGGAATCCTATCTGTGACTCATTGGCAACCATATTCCCTTCATTTCTGTAACATTGGAAATTTAAATATGTACATGCCTGGCTTTATAGTATTTAGAAAGATGCCATTTCCACCTAACAGTCTGATTCCCTGGTTCCCAACAAGTGACAATTCCTATGCCAATGCCTCCATACTGGATCACATGATCAGACCTGTCCACAATTCGCCTGACAAGAGTGAACAGCACCACAGGAACCAAAACAAGCAAATCTGCCTTACAATGTTGTAGCACTCCTGTATAGGTATGAGAAGTAACAAAAGGCTAAAAAGGATAAATACTGAATTTGTGTTGTATTTTAATAAAAAAACTAAAAAGTAAAAAATAAAAACATAAATAAATATATATATATTTTTTAAAAGAATGCTTTTAATTGAGTCACTCTAAAAATCAAAAAATAAAGAAGAGTGAAAACTTTATAGTTTCATGGATTAGTACTAAGCTAATTGCCCTTGAGAGCCATTTTAAGCCTAGTCAACTATCCCTTGTGAGACTCAAACACTGCACCTTGCTCTTGCAAGGCAAACACCTTAACCATTAGGCCACCCTTCCAACAGAGAAACAGCCTTTGCAAATCTCGAACCCAAGACCCTGCACACCATAACCAAAGTGATTTACCACTAAGCCATGTTTATAAAGGAAACACAGACAAGTTAATTTCAGAAAAGCAGTCAAGGCTGGTTTTGCTGATTGTGATAATGAGTTACCAGAAGAAGTAGCAGGATTCAGCAAAACCAATCTCGAATGCTTTTCTGAAGTCAGTTGTCTGTGTTTCTTTTGCAAAGTTTTCACTCTTCTTCCTTATTTGATTAGGCAATGCTGATCCATTAGGAAAGGTTCATAAAAAATATTGCTATTGCAGTATACGTGAGCATTGTTTCCTCCTGTTAGGAGTAGATAAAGCAGCAGTCACTTTCCTTGCACATTTATTTGTGTATATATGTATGTTTTGATAACCAAGATATACAAATGAACAGATTCCATTTTCAGCAGAGGCCTGGGTGGCCAAAGATGCAGTTTTGCAAAATTCTACTTTAAAAATAAACATAAGCAGAAGACGCTATAATATGTGAAATGAAGCGAAGCTTACTAGAGATCAACGAAAGGATAACTGGTGGTTAAAGCCTATATCACTGAGAAGTTACTGAGGTGCATTTGTTAGTCGTTATTTTCGTATTGTATAATGAAACCAAAATACAATTAAAAACATAAGCATGGACAAATAAAGTAGTAGCACGCTTTAATAAATCAGATATGGGGAGGGAGGGGGAGAGGTACAGTGAAATGCAGAAATTTTGAATAAGTATTTCTCAATATCTATAAAGCAAAGAATGAGAAGTGTTATGTCCATTCAAATAGAGGCACTCTAATACCAGCCTTTTATAAAAGAAAGCATTCACAGAAAACAAACAGCTGGGTTACAATTCTTACTCCTCATTACTACAGAATACTCTGAGGTATGTGACTGCTGTGGTCGTTTATATGACGTGATTACTCCTCATTACTACAGAATACTCTGAGGTATGTGAATGATGTGGTGGTTTATATGACGTGATTACTCTTTATTACTATAGAATACTCCGAGGTATGTGAATGCTTTGTTGGTTTATATGATGTGATTATAGCTGTCTTTGATTAGGAAGGACTTTGGAGTGCTAGATTTGTTTCCAAACATTGTTTTTGTTTTATTGGGGTTAAGGAGAAACTTTTTTGCATGCCATTATAGCTGGACAAGGTGATAAAACCTGTTGCATTTATCTTTATTATTATTTGAAAAAAAGAACACTGTTGGCACCTTTAAATAACAATTATGACCAAATACAGAGTGATGAGTAGTACTTTGGCACAGGGGTTGGAGTTTCTGTCTTCCAAATGCACGGTCTGAGTTGCAATTCTTTCTCTATCATTACCATAGAATATTTTTTTTCTAACCTCTGTGTTTTTTCTAAGATACTGCAGTTCCTCTTACTTTCCCCAAACAGGGTGGTAGATGTGTGTGTGTGTCGGGGGGGGGGGGAATACTGGCTTGCACATGTACCTGACACATTAAGTTGTGGCTCATATTCTAACATGCCTTTTTATAGTGATAGCAATGGCTTAAAAGTATAAACACACTCTCAATTATGCATTAATAAGTGAGAAAATAAAACTGGAGCTGATATTATTTTTCAAATCCTGATACCTGCTGCCTTATTCACAATTAGTGTGACAGCAAGATAGTGACCAATGAAAAAAATCCAGATGAACACTTTAAATATAGTAAACACTCCATAGATTCCATTTCTAAAATACTGCATGTGGTTATAATACAGCAGTTACTCAAGCAGATTAATAGGAGGTTTTACATTTTTATATTAGCATGAATTTTCTTGAAGGATATAAACTCAAACTCAAATGTCAGTTGTTATTTAGTGATTTCCATACTCAACAATTTGCCAATAGACCACACATTTTATGAAGAGCAGACTACACATATGAGGCAAAAATCTGGATATTCTGTGAACATCTGGACAGTTGAGAGATATGAGTTAAGAAATCTGCTCTTTGATTCACAGGCAGCCATTTGGACTTTTTCTGAGTTAGGCAGTAATGTCCTAGTCATGAGTAATTGGCTATGAACCAGCAGATTATATTAGCTATTATCTGAAGGCTTGTATCATTTTTCTGTGTGGCACTGGCAAACAAAGGAAAATATATTTCAGCTGGGCAAAGAGAATGCCCTTACCTATGGCAGCTCTAGCTAGGGGTGAAAGAAACTACAATGATTTTTTGAGCCTAGAAGAGTAAATAATTTATTCTGGATGGATTTTTTTCAGTGTGATTAAAAGTTCAGAGACCGGTCAAGTCATACTCTGAAGTATGTGAATGATGTGGTGGTTTCTTTGATGTGATTATAACTGTCTTTGATTAGGAAGGACTTTGGAGTGCTATATTTTTTTTTTGCAAACAGCACTGTTTTTTTTATTTTGTTGGGGTTAAGGTGAAACCTTTTGGTAGATAGACACTCAAAAATATCAAGCGGGTCCTTTTAAAGTTTGTGCTGTATGAGATGGTGCTGGTTCTAGCTAGACCTATAGAGAACCATGTCATATGCATAAAGTAGGATTTATAGGTGTGGAAACCCAATGGAAACTCTTTTGTGAGCCATACTGTTTTGGCATGTTTAGGAAGTATTGTGGTCAAGGGGAAATGGGTGTCTTGAATTATTGGAAAATGATGGGTGAATTGTTCAGCTGTAACAACTTAGATTCTACCCATGATAAATATTCTGATTCTCCTGGCAAGATGAATTTTCATTCCTTGAAAAATTCCACAAAGAGGATATCAGAGCTATCTTCCCAGTTTGGATAATAAGGACACACAGTGTGGTCTGAAAAGACTACTGCCTTCTGTTTGTAATGGACACTGATTTAAGTGCCCTTGTGTGAGAAGATGCACCCCATTTAATGGATATCACTACAATAGAAATGTCCCTTTCTCAGAGAAGTGGCAACCATACAGATTATTAAATTAGTGAAGGGGTACAGTTGGAGAAGTATACTAAAGGAGAGGTGTGTGTGTGTGTGTGTGTGTGGGGGGGGGGGGCTACAATCCTCAACAAAAAATAAATTTTTGAATTCTAATGTAAATTTTTTGTATTCATTCAAATGTGGAACTCAGAAAAATTGTGTTCAATTGTGCACCTGGAAACTGCTCTAAAGCCCTATGCAGTATATACCAAAGTAGCAAGATATTTCAGAACTTTCTTGTGTAGTCCAAAGTGAAGCTCTCTACCATTTTCATTGTTTGGTAGTGGTACCATGGTAACTAATGGCCCCCAAAACAAAAAAGAGATAAGAAAATTATTTGTTTTGTACTACCTACATATCAAGTGCAATGGTAACATGCAGGGTGTAAGTGTGAGCACTCATCCCCTATACCACCCTGATAAGCTTCATGTCCACACTGCTTTAACAGCACATACATCAGCCAATGACTGCCACCCATCAGTAGGTGTCTCTTTGTCAGTAGGATTCCCCCAAATTCACCCTCGGGGAAGGTGACCAGCCTGATAATCATTCATTCTTCCTTCCATGAACAGCCCTTTGGTCCTCAAGCTGATAAATAATGTCTGGTAACTGGTGGCACAGATGGATGCCCTGCTATTACATTGGTGGACTGGATACTGTACAATAATGTGATTGCTAGCATTTTTCTTTGTTAACATTTGCTTTCAGTGAGATTGCATGGATTCTAGATGAAATATCTGATAGTACTATGACCTTGCTTAGGAGATGTATGCACCATTTGACTAGATACACGCAGGGGAAACATTCACATCCACAAAGTGATAGACTCTGTGTGCAGCTACAATGGTTCTATTTGCATAGATGGCTGTTGAGTTATCTATCTTTAGCTAAATAGTGTAAGTTAACACTAATGACAGCTGTACGTTTGAGCTAAGACAAGAGCAGCACTTGTTTTTATTGTTGTTCTACTTCTGATTGCCATCATACTCCATTTTGGATGACAGCTGATCAAAGAAGGCCATCATCAGAGATGTATGCTGGTACTACTCCTCCATTACAACACAGTCACCTGAAACCCTCAGAAACCCACAATACTGCCCCTGTGACTCATACAAGCTTTTGTGCAACAGTCAGTGCACAGCTTGGTGACTGTGCACATCCCAGCCCTTTTAATGCATTCTGTAACACATTTCTTTGCTAAGTGTTATTCATTCAGTTGTTTAGATTGCCACCTTCCCTCCAGGATTAGAAAGCCAAATTTGATCAATCATTCTCACTCCCCCACCCCCTGCCACAGGCTCCTCCAATGCCTGAATTACTTTTTGATCCCATGTCATCTGGGCTACAGTCAGGACTTTATTTCTCTGTGCTAAAGAGCAATAAAAACAGCTTTCTTGAGCTCTAAACTTTTTATTTATTTGTCTGGTTAACTGGGCAAACCTACTGGTCACAATTGCCTCTTTGTGTGGAAAGTCCGGGGACACTGCCTAGTTAAATACTTTCTTTTGTACTGCACAGCATGCAAGCAGAAACACGAGGGACCTATTATATGGACTAAAGCATGAAACTCATTGTCAGCTCATAACCTTAAACTTCTCTGTTCTTTTTCCAGCAGAAATATGTGCTTGAGGTACAGTTATAGTAGCTGTGTTCAGAACATGTAAAGTGCCATTTCATGTGCTCTCCATTGCAAAAGCAAACAGACAAAAATGAAGCATGTTTGCTTATAACTACTGAACTACAGTAGTACTACCTCCCAAGGAAGGCATGCAGTATCTGCTTACTACATGTGGTTAAAGCAGGGGTGGTCGAGTGCCTTCAGTTCTAGTATTTAGTGTTACAGTGAGTCTGACCTAGGTGAGTTCTTTGTCAGGGTTCTTGCCATTTTCTCCACTGTGATGTATCTGTGCAGGGGAGGGGGTCTGTATAATTTAGTAGGATGTGAGACAGAGCCATCCACATGATGGATGTGCAGGGGGCTTGCCCCTTGCAAACAAAGATATATTTTTTTTAGTTTTTGGCTCAATACTTTCAAATTTTGAATTTTAATAAACAGTGAACCAAAAAAGTGTGCTTTGATCGCACTTAGGTAAAACCAGTTATCTGTCTATCACAGGAGACACTGATCAACAGATGTTATAACTAGTAATAATTTTACTGCAGGGTCCCTGACTTGGTTGGAACATCAGGAGAAACAGCATAAGGAGAAACACCAACTGTACAACCTATATCCTTACACACCCTTACTTCACAATGTCTGTCCAGCAATCAAACACACACACATCCTTACTTCATAAGTTCTGCAGACGGCAGCTATTCATAGTAAATTCCTTCACAATTCCCTTATACACTTATTTCATAATGTCTGTGCAGCAAATGTAATCCACTTGTAAATTCTCTGTGATTTCCAAATAATGTGGTCGGGTGGACAGGAAAATAAGCAATTTCAAATAGCGTGGGCGGGCAGACAGGAAAAGAAGCAATTTCAAATAGTGTGGGCAGGCAGACAGGAAGAACAGGACATGTGCACGCACAGATGTGACATGACTGTCCTTGATTTTGGACCTTTTGAGATTGCTTGCTCTGCTTGTACTGCATTAAGAGTCTTAATCTCTCTTACTGTACTCCCAACACATACATACAATCACACACACATACACACACACACACACACACACACACACACACACACACACACACACACACACACACACACACACACACTACAAGTCCAAGAAAGCAAGTGATATCTGCGTTTTGGAGAGTTACTTACTTTAACTAGTCAACTTAGGTTCATCAAAGGTGTATAGCTTGAATGTGCAGCCAGGCACTGCTGGTCATCTCTGAGGGTCAAGCTGTAATAGTACTTGATCTGGCTGTATGGCTGGCTACAGTCCAGATTACAAACGACTACTTAATTGCAGATGAGGAATTCCTGTTTTTTGCCATCCTCTGTCCCCCTTTGCAACAGCAATAGTAAAGCTAAAGACATACATAGGCTTGTCTCTTCAGCTAAGATTACAGCACCCTAATGTAAATAAAATAAAACAAGAAAAGAAAAAAAAAAACTTCTCTCTGAATTCAATGCTCCTTTGGGCTGGCCTTAAAAAAAGCAGCAGCACACAAGTTCCACATCTGCGACTGCAAGACGGAACTTTTGGATGAAAAAAGAAAGAAATGCAGGTGTGCAACAGGTCGGCTTAAATTAATTTCTCAACAGGAACCAGCTGAAGACCATCCAGAGGAAATGCAACCAGCAACAAGCAAGGAAGGGATCCATTTTGGATGAGATTCAGCCAGCAGAAGTAGTAACTGCAAATCTGATTTTTGCACTCTGCGGCAGAGAAAGTATTCTTGTCTCTGATGAAATGTGTCTGTTCATCAGTCACAGCATGCTACTCTGTTTAGGTGTCAGTCCTTCTTCAGGTCCCACTGTCCACGGTGATCTCCAAATCAGGCCAAAGCAGCAGAATTAGGATATTGGCTATGGCTGTATTTAAGGTCAAGTAAGCACCCTGCCAAATACAGCAGCAGCCAATAGCAGTTTAATTATAAATCTTTTTTAAACTCCTCACAGCAACTTCAGTTATTGTGCTGGCCCATCTCCCCTTCCCCCTTGCACTAAGCATAGGTGATAACTGCAGTCTGGGATACAAAAATGCTAATGGATAAGCATTCCAGTAGGGGATTGGGAGGTAAAAAAAAGTGTTGAGGTAAAAAAAAGTGTTTAATTCAGTTTTGCTACCTCAAGACTGGCCAGAATGTACATTATAGTGTACATAGATAGTATATACTTGCTAATGCTGCTACTTCAGACTTGTCTTAAAAAAAAAAAAAAAAAAAAAAAAAGCAGCCCACAAGTTCCACATCACTGAATGCAAGATCGAACTCTCAGATCAGCCACAGGTACACGTATTTCTAATTGGCATCAACAAAGTTTTTATGAAGTCCGTTACAGAAGTCAAATAAGCAGAGACAGCAGCTAGAGGATGCGCTCTTCCTATGATGACCCATATTCAGGAAGTATTTTTTTTTCTTCTGTTTCATGGCCATTTGTCCCACCTAATGATTTACAATATACATCCTATTGGCAAAGCACTAGGCCAGAAGCATTGCTTGAAAATTAATCCAAACCACTTTTCATTGAAAGGGCAGAATACTGGCGGAATGTATTACACTGAAAAGTGGTTGCTCAACATTTGTGTGTAGTGACAGTAATTCATCTGGGTGGCTACGAGATAAGAAGCTCATGCATTTTGTCTTCGCAGGAGGCAGCCAGCTTCATTTTCAAAAGGATCTTCATTAGTGCTGTATATCTCATGAACAGAAGGGCCTACTGGGACAAGTGCTAGCCAGGTGACGGAGTGAGTAGATCAAAGGAGGAAGTGCCCTGTGAGCCCAGAGTCCAGTCCGGATTGCTTATAAAAGGGTGTGTGCTTAGTGAGATCTTTCCAGTCACCAAGACTCTATCAGTAAAGAAATACAATTTAAATGTCATTACTGACGGTTGAACCAGTTTAGTGATCATGTTCAAAAGCAGAAAACTGAACGTGGTATTTGTATTCCACCTCTGCCTTTTGTGACATTTGTTGAAAGTGTGTTGCTGTTCTGTTTTGATTTTCCCATAAAAATAATGATTATTTGGGAAAAATAAGATTTTAAAATCTGTGCTTTCATGCTTGATGGCCTCACCCTTCCTATTGTAGGGAAATGAAGGGTGTGGCCAGAAGACGATCTGGAAGCAGAAGTACTTCTGCCCTAAGTTAAACAGCTAAATAAATACATATTAAAAAAGTAAAGTTTGCAAATGGAAATGTTGCAGTAGACTGCCTGGAACAGCTCTTCTGTTTAGCATTTTTCAGTGAGATAAGACTAAATAGAAGAGCTCTTCAGGCACTGAGTTGTAGAGAGGCTTACTTCCTGGTTTTGTTGAAATTAGCTAACTGAGCAATAACAAGTCAGGAGGTGACCATCATCCAGGTAACCCATGAGGGATTTTTGGTTCTACACCTACCATTATCACTGGGCATGAACAGAATGCTGAATGCTTTAGTATGCAATAGGCATTAATAGGAGTGCATCACCTGCTTCTGTGAGTGATATTATCCCCTCAGAAAGCCATTCTCCCCTTAGAAGTAAGTGCCTCCATGTGATACCCTTCAACATTCTAGTCTGCAGAGCACAACTTGGCGAAGCACACATAATCCTTACTATTGAATCAGGCAAGCAGCATTCTATAATGTCTCATTAATCCTGTGTCTTTCCTTACCAGCTTCACCAATAAATGCACCCCTTATCAAACCTGATGTATCTCAGTTACAGTCAGGGCATTATCCCTGTATGCCACATAGCTGGCTTTCCTATCTGTGTTTAATTCTTATTATTATTATTTATAACTCTTTATTCTTTTTTGTCCAAACCAGGTTTACAGTCATTAAAGACAGCATATGCTTTGTTTCTTTTCCATTTCCTACTAATGCTCTGTATTTCCAAAAGAAACAAATTGTCACAGTTTCCACTGACTGTTTTATCTTTCTTTCTTCTGTCTAGCTGCTCTTGTAAAAATGTCAAGTTCTCTAATTATCATTTTGTGATTTTTATGTATATAATAATATCCTTCATTTCTGAAAAATTCCTACCATATTTATAACTTGCATTCTTAGTTGTTTTTACCTTTAAAATTCCTAACACACAATTAATTATTTCATCCATTATCTCTAGCATGTATCTTTGATGATGTCCAGCACGCACGATACTGAGCAGTGATCTGATGTTCTTTAACTTGAATACATGTTTGTTAACTTCTAAACTGCAAAAAAAAAAAAAAACTATGGTTAGTGCAAGTGGAGACTTTTCTTTTGTCATAAGTAATTGTCTTCTTAAGAAATTTATGAGCACAAATTCTTCTCCCAACTTATTAAACATGTTAGAAATGTATACTTTTCTTTTCCATTCCATCCTCAAATAGGAGGCAGCCAGACCTTAGTATGACAACTGAATATTGACTCCTGATACTAGAAAGATAAAATATTAAAAAGTCCTTCCAAATGTCTGTAGTTTTTAACTTCAGATATTGTCCAGATGGTTTCAAGTTCCACTTTCATCTTGGAGCTACTCTTGAATATACTTTCTTGTTTCACATTTATCAGTACCTTAGTAAGACAATTGAGTACTGAATTCTGATATTAGACTGAGATAACTTTAAAAGGTTGTACTTAACGTCTGTAGTTTTGAACTTCAGATATTGATCAAATGTTTTCAAGTTCCTTCTTCATCTTGGAACTAATCTTGAGTATATTTTCCTGTTTTACATTTATCAGTACATCTGTTTTCCATATATTAAAGTTCAGACATTTTTAGCAATGCTACCCCCCCACAATGTTTTGCATAATGCCCTTATATATCTCTTAAAGTGTAGCCCATATCCAGTCATTTGCGGGATTCAGTTTCATCATTTACCCATACCGTTAAGATTTCTACAAATGCTGTCTCCCCACTTCTAACCTTTTGTATGCTTACTTATGGATCATACATTTTCTTTTCTTCATACAACTGGCCTTTTTATAAAATAGTTTTTATTTGCATAAGTGTTCACAACTAGAACACAGCAGGGGAGGGAAGGAGGGGAAGTTCTTAGTGCTGTCCTACCATTTAAAGGTTATATACAGTTTTAAATACATATTCATTCTCAACACAAAAATGCCGACTATATTACCATGATGCCAATTAATTAGCTTGATGGAAGATACAAATCTAACAAGTATTTTTTTTTCACTGAGTGAGGCTAAAACCTAGTTTAGACTAATCATCCATAATATTATAGGATTGCAGATTTTCAGCTGGCTTATAGAATATTTTTGTCGTACATATTGTACTAAATTAGTTCTGAAAATGGTAGACAGTGAGGCACCTTCCATACCTTGTTATATTTTTGGTGACTATCAGTTTTGACAGTAGTTTTGGATGTTGAGATTATACTATGGCTTTCAGACTTTGTAGCAAAACAGTATAAGTGATTTTCAAGTACTATTTCAATACCTCATTCTGCTATCCACTGCTCAGCTTGCAGTTGTGCAAATTGCACTCTTAGTTTATGTTGATAGTTTGCAGACGTCCATTACTTTCCAACAGCTAAAGCCCTACATCAATACCAGATGCTCAATCAAGGACCTTATCCTTCTTTAGTTTCTCCAACTGTTTATGGAACTCTGCATGCATATGGATCACTGTATGTGTTCCATTGTACATGCTATAAAACTTACCAGCAACCAAGGGTGCAACCAAAACTTTCAGACTTGTTTAGCATGCTTTCATGTTCTGAGAATAACTACCCTTTATTTTGTGGCATACATTCTAAATATGTAAGTAATAATATATTAAATATACTGAAATGTATTACAAGAGTCCTTTAAATGGGCAACTAGTTTTATAAAAAACATACAGTAGATAACTATGGCCACATTTTATTTCATTTATGTATAACTAATGTAAAGTCTAAAATCAGAAACAGAAGAGATGATACATAATGGTAGGAATGCATATGAACAAAGCAAACGACTTATAATGAATTTAAGGTTCTGAATGTTAAAAAACTCAAGGACTAGATCTTTTACTATTTGGAGTACCAAGAAAGTTTGTTGTATTGATCAAACAGTGTTTATTACAATTACCAAACTTAAAATTGATAGGAGTTATATCAGATAATCAGGAAAAGGCAGACATGAAAAAGCTGATCAATTTGAAATGAGTTTCATGTGAAGTAATGGCGAATGTACTCATGAGTAAGACACTAGAAAAACTTAATAGTGGTGCTGCTTAGTAAGCTGCAATTTGAGTTCAGAGCTTGGGGATGTGCTAGTTGAATCTTATATTGTGACTGATGAATATTCTTATTTATACAGTATTCCAGGATTTTCAAAAAATATAATTTTGCACCGTACTGTTGTTACAGAAGTTAGAGAGGTAGGGAGTTAAGTTTGATATTTTTGTTTTGTGTAGTGTGTTAAGTAGTTGTTACATGGGAGATGCCAGTTAGATAATCATGAGGAAAAAGTTGTCTGATGCAGTCTGATGAAGGAAAGGTTCTAATGTTTTTTCTGCAATCAGTAAAACAACTTATAACCAGCTGCTATATACTAGAATTAGATAACAAAATTAATTTATTATATTATATAAATTAATTTATTTACACATAATTTTAAGCTGTGTTTATTGGTCATGTATGGTGATAGTGGCTTGTCTGCAAAAATTGCTAGTATATATCTGTTAAATGAAATTGTCTCTGAAAATTTTGTATAACCTTTGTCTTATGTAACTTCCAGGAATTCTAATCTGCTGTTTCTTTTCATACTTTGCATAATATGCTTATCCACACTTTGACTAGCTGTGCTTCCTATTTAGCCTTATCCCATTTTCTTAACACTCTTTGAAACTGTTATATAACTTTTGCATATAAAATATCTAGGAAACATATTTTTTGTGAAATTGCTTTCTAACTTTGTTTTGTTACTTTTCAAATATTATATAATCTTCATTTTGTAAATGTATATATTGCTATGTAACTGACTTGTTTGCAATTGGATCTTTTCTCCCCGGGCCTCCGCTGAAAATGGGCTTCCTGGCCCAGTGGATATTCCCGGTAAACAAATGCCAATAATAGTAAAAATTGGCAGCTGTGTAAAGGGATGCATATCGTGGCTAGGAATTTATTTAGTAATCATGCAGTGGGCGTGATGTACTGAAAAAATGTCTTATGAAAAAATGATTCACAAGATAACGATTTATTAAAATAGTAACAGACATTAATACAATTCCAGGCTTTAGAGTTGAGGCTGAGGATTTGCTCTGTGGATAAGAATGAAACCCTGCTATTATGCAAAACTATAACTGAACAACATATAAAGTACTATATGCAGTTTTGGAGATTTTAGAGAGTACAGTAAACTGGAAAATGGCAAACTAGAGTTCTAAACTTAATTGGACAAACTAAAGCAATACTAGGGTTGTTATTTCTGCTAGGTTCATAGGTGTTTACTAGGCTAATAACCACAAGGGCCTTTTTAAGCCTCAGTTATGCATCCCAAATCTCTGACAAGTTCTGATGCCCTGTGTGACAACCGTGCCCTGGCCCAGCAATCAAGGAGCCTCAATCCTCACCACTAGCAGCAGGGAGGCTATCTCCTAGAAGAGGAAAGGATAACTAATACACACAGTAAAGTACAATTTCCCTTAAGTGCACACAGAAATCACAGTCAGTCTGAGGCTGGTTGCTCCCTTGCTCACCAGGTCCATAATAAGACTCCCCACTGGCACAGCTATAGGGTCCTGGTCTCAGCCTAACTGGGCAAGCTAAAACCTCCAGTGCCTTCTCTGTCCAACCAGTGCTTTGTGCCCCTGCCATGTAGCTGATACAACACACACACACTTTGAGATAAGTGTTTATACAACTTCACAGCCACTTCTGGGAAAGGCTGACACAGATACTCCAACTGTGCCCCTTTACCCAGACTATATGGTGGTAATTACTACCACCACCCAGTTAATAATATCAGCTACTAAAAGGCCCTTAAAAGGGTGTCCAATTAATACTGTGCAATATTAATATCCAATGGTAGTATGACTAAGAGTCAAGACTTTACTTTAGAGTGGCCTATTACAATAACCTCTATAAATATGCAATGTACTCTAGAGCTTATCTCTACACAAAGCAGCTACAGGTAGTAGGTTTTAAAAATATTTAATAATAAATAATTAAAACACAAGACAAATCTACTACACCACAGAGATATCCAAGAGTTCAGAGATCACACAGAAACTTAAAATAATACAGTAGGACAGGTCTGATTTAAAGGAAAAATACCTAATTAATCTTTACTAGCTTTAACTATTCCTACAAGAAATCACAGTGCTAGAAACTTACATGTGAGCATAAGGTAGAGTGCTGGTAAGTTGGATATCCAAGATCAAAATACTTTCAGTCTCTTGTGAGAAATAGTATTTAAACATTACTAACAAACATGTCTCTAAGGCCCTTCCCAAATTACATCATTTTTGACACTTATTTTTTCCCAGGCAAACAAACTGCATTATTTAGCAATCTAACACCTGCACAGAAACTTACAACAATAGAAGACATTTCACATGTATGTGCTAGCAGAAACCAGAGCAATAAAACACATTCCACATCTAAATTCTGGTCATAAACTTTAGCCTTAAAACAATGGACACGAAACATTCATCCAGCCGCACTGGAACTGACTTGTAAAACATTAATAAGATATTTTCAACTTAAAAAGACACATTTGAAATACTTGGCTTGGTTTTCCTTACAGCAGATGGCAATGTTGCAGCAATCTTGAAGTTCATATTTTACAGTATTTTCTTACATTTAAAAACACAAACCTGTATTTTACATTCATTTATACAGTTGATAGAATTATGTATCAAATTCTATTTGACTGGGCTGGCAGTCATCGCCCATCTCTCCCCAATCATCACATATATTCCTCCCCCCCAGGGAACTCAAGCAAGTTTTTCAAGTGCCCCTTGAGAAACATCGCTTGAGAGTGTCAGGTCTATCTGGGTGTACCTCACCCCATTCCCTGTCTTGAGAGCCCATCTGCATTGGCATTGCTACTCCCACTGCAGTGCTGCACTGACATATATACTTGCAACCCCAGACTCCATCTTGGCAACTTGGCATTTTGCTGACTGGCTCTGTTTAACCATGTTAGTGGGTTGTGATCTGTCATCACAGTGAATTTTCTTTCATACAGGTAAGGCTGAAGTTTTTGTAGTGCCCACACTATGGCTAGACATTCCTTTTCTACTGCTGCATAGCATTCCTCCCTGGGTTGGAGCCTACGACTGAGATAAACCACTGGGTGCTCTTCTCCCTCTGAGGAAATCTTGCTAAGTACAGCTCCCACCCCATAGTTTGAAGCATCTACCTGCACAACAAATTCTTTGCTGTAGTCTGGACTGGCTAACACAGGGAGTCCTCCCACAACTTCCTTAAGCTTCTGAAATGTCTGCTCACATGCTGGGGTCCACACTACCTTATCTGGCCTGTTCTTCCTTGTCAGGTCTGTGAGGGGAGCAGCCATGATACTATAATTGGGAATGAACTTTCTGTAGTACCCTGCTGTCCCCAAGAATGCCCTCACCTGCTTTTTGGTAACAGGTGCAGGCCATGTCTGAATATCTTCCACTTTGGCAGGTTCTGGCTTTATCTTACCACTCCCCACTCTATGTCTTTGGTAGGAGACCTCTGCCATACCCACCTGACATTTGCTCTGCTTAATGGTCAACCCTGCCCTCTGTAGTCTGCCCAGCACCTCCCTGACATGCTGACAGTGCTCTTGCCAGGAATGGCTGTAGATAGCAATATCATCCTTGTAAGCAAGGGCAAACCCTCCTGCTCCTGCTAAGATATGATCTACCAGCCTCTGGAAAGTTGATGGGGCATTCTTTATCCCAAAGGGCATCTTTGTGAATTCATACAAGCCAAAAGGAGTCACAAAGGCTGACTTCTGTCTAGCACTTGGAGTCAAGGGCACCTGCCAGTAACCCTTGGTAAGATCAATTATTGTAAGATACTTAGTCCCACCCAGCAGCTCTAGGGCCTCATCTGTCCTAGGCATGTGGTAAGCATCTGACTTTGTGTGACTATTTAATTTCCTGTAATCCACACAGAACCTGGTGCTGCCATCCTTCTTTTGCACCAGTACCACTGGTGAGGTCCAGGGACTGTTGAGCTCTTGAATCACACCTAGTTCCAACATCTCCTGTACCTCCTCCCTCAGAGTCTGTTTGACTCTCTCAGGCACCCTATAAGGGGCCTGCCTGATAGGCCTTTGGGGTCCTGTATCCACCTGGTGCTGCACCAGGTGGGTGCTCCCTGGTTTCCTGGTGAACATGCCCCCAAACTCCTGCAACACTGCTCAGATTTCTCTAACCTGAGTAGGAGATAGCTGCTCGGACAATGCTACCCCTTTCAATGAGGTGTCAGCCCGAACCTCACTGAGGAGATCAGTCACAAGATCTCTCTCAGACTCCGCCTGCAATCCATTGAAAATGCTCAGCACAAGGGCCTCCCTATCATGGTAAGATTTCATCATGTTAACATGGTACAATTTGTGCCTCTGCCATCTGCCTAGCACTTCCACCATGTAGTTAACATCACATACCTTTCTTACCACCTTGTAGGGTCCTTTCCAAGCTGCTTGCAACTTGTTGTGTCTGACAGGAATGAGAACCATCACCTGCTGCCCTACAGCATACTCTCTAGCTCAAGCATTCCTGTCATACCACACCTTTTTCTGTTGTTGGGCTTCTGCCAGGTTCTCCTGGGCCAGGCCCATAAGTTCCCTGAGCCTTGTCCTGAGGTTCAGGACATATGCCACAACAGACTCCTTGTGAGACTCACAGTCACCTTCCCACTCATCTCGAATTAAACCTAAAGGTCCCCTCACCCTATGCCCATACAGCAACTCAAAGGGTGAAAAACATGTGGATTCCTGGGGAACCTCTCTGTAAGCGAACAAAAGATGGGGCAAATATTTGTCCAACTCCCTCTTAAACTGATCTGCAAATGCCTTTAGCATGGACTTGATTGTAGAGTTTAACCTCTCAACAAGACCATTAGTCTGGGGATGGTAGGGGGTGGTCTTCATGTGCTTCACCCCACAGGACTTCCACAGACAAACCAGCAGGTCTGACATAAAATTGGCACCTCTGTCAGACAGTATTTCCTTTGGGAAACCTACCCTGCTGAAAATATCTAGCAAAGCATTTGCCACCTTCTCTGCCTCAATGGAGGACAAAGCCACTGCCTCAGGGTATCATGTAGCATAATCTACAATCACTAGGATATACTTTTTCCCTGTGGAACTTGGAGTACTCAGATGACCCACAATATCCGTAGCTACCCTCTGAAATGGCTCCTCAATCACAGGCAAAGGCATCAAAGGAGTTATCATCTTGTCTCCTGCCTTGCCTACCTTTTGGCACTGCTCACAGGTCCTGCAGTACCCTGTTATATCTCTGAAACTTCCAGGCCAATAGAAGTTTGGCATAATATGCCCCTTTGTACCTTTTATGTCCACATGACCTGCTAAGGTAATATCATGGGCTATGGCTAGAAGCGCCAGATGGTAAGCTCTAGGCACTACCAACTGCTGCACTCTCTCACCTTCTAGCCCTCCCTCAGGGGTCCACTCTCTGTACAGTAACCCTTTGTTCCAATATACAGATTTCCCCTTCCCTTGAGAATCAGGTGCCTCCCTAGCTACCTGCCTCAGGCCTTGCAATGTAGGGTCTGAGAGCTGAGCCTGTCTCAAGTCTCTCCTTATAACCCTTCTCAGCTCCCCTTCGACAGAAAGTCTGGCATCCTCTGACAGCAGTGCCTCACTGTCAGCCTGGGTACTACTACTCACCTCTACCTTTGCAGTCACTCTGTCCAAGGGACCATCAGTACCCACAAGCAGCTGTGGCTCACATTCAGTCTCACTGCTACAGCATAGCTCACTCCTTGAAGTAACCACCTCAGCAGTCCCGGCTGCAATTATGCAGTCTGTCTGGGTCTACCCCAGGCTACCAGACTCACATGCTTGTCTCCTAGTCTCACTGCATGCAACTGCATAAGTACATAGTACTGCCTCATCCAAATCCTTCCCTCTCAAGACATCTGCAGGATGGTAGTTCCATACCCCTGTTGTCTCAAGACAACACACTGTTGGCATTTTGTCTTTCCCACTTACTGGCTCCCTTACCTTTGGTTTCCCACCTTGCCTCCATGCATATCTGTATGCCACATGGCTCCACTGGTTGCATTCAAAACATTTAACCCTAGCTCCTGGACGTGTACCTGGACTAGTGGCTTCCCCTGCTACTGGCAGATTCTGTTGGGGCAGTCTGTGCTGCCCACCATGGGTTCCTTTAGTCCCATGAGCAGTACTGGGGGTCCCTTTCCTGTGCATGGCTGCCCTGCTTGCTAGGTATAGGTCTCCCTTCTTCCCCAACTCCTCTAAAGTAGCACAGTGTCTATCAGCTAACCAGATCTTCATGTCCTCAGGCAAAGTGCTAAGGGCTTGTTCCCTTACCAAATGATCTGCCAGCCCTTCAAAAGTGGTGCCCTGACATCCACTCACCCAGCTATGAAAATAAGTGCTCAGTTCAGCAACATATTCACATACATTTTCATCTGCCTTGCGTCTAGGCTCACAAACCTTTTTCCTATACATTCCAGGTGTTAGCTTAAAACATTCTAACAAATGTCCTTTTACAGCAGTATAATCAAAACAGTCAGTGTCATGCATTTTTGCTAAAGAAGTTACAGCTTTCCCATGGAGTAAGAGGGTCAGGAACTGTACCCAGAGCCCTTGGTCAACTTCATACTGTTTACATACCTGCTCAAACATATGAATGAAGCTATCAAAATTATCCCCCTCTTTAAACTGTGGAAGAAATTTACTGACATTTTGTGCTTCTGGGATCTGGCTACTCCCTTCCCCATTACCTCCATGACTCTGTCAAAGAGCCAGCATTTCCCTCTCATGCCTCCTCTGTCATTAATTTTCATCAGCTTGTAGACTCCTCATTTTCTCGGCTGTTTCTAGTTCCATACGCCTGGCCTCCAACTCAAGTCTCTTTAGCTCCAGCTGGATTTTTAGGTCCACTGCAGAAAGGTTGAGCTGTCCATTCTCTGAGGATATTGTATCTCCACTGTCAATCTGATTATCCTCCAGTTTGCTGTTTTCTGATGCAGCTGTAACCAAGGTTGCAATTAGGGCAGGTTTTCATGCACCAGTCCCCTAGCCTGGCACATCTCCGTCAGCTGGCTCCTTGTCAGCTTTCCATACTCTTTTGCTGACATGCTGCCTGCTCACCCTGACTAACACTAAGCTAACAAAAGAAATAAAACAATTGTGATCTGAACTCTGAGTATACACTGCGTGGCTGTTTTAGAGTGCAAAACACTTTTAGAGATCACTGTACATAAGCTACATGAATTCACTCTACCCACACTACTACAAGCCAATTAGTATGTGAAGTAGATCCCACCACTATCAAACACTTGTGACAACTGTGTCCTGGCCCAGCAATCAAGGAGCCTCAATCCTCACCACTAACACCAGGGAGGTCATCTCCTAGAAGAGGAAAGGATAACTAATACACACAGTAAAGAAAATTTCCCTTAAGTGCACACGCAGATCATAGTCAGTCTGGGGCTGTTTGCTCCCTTGCTCACCAGGTCCCCAATAAGACTCCCCACTGGCACAGCTATAGGTTCCAGGTCTCAGCCTAACTGGGCAAGCTAAAACCTCCAGTACCCTCTCTGTCCAACCAGTGCTTCGTGCCCCTGCCAAGTAGCCGACACAACACACACACACTTTGAGATAAGTATTTATACAACTTCACAGACACTCCTGGAAAAGGCTGACACAGATTATTTAACTGTGCCCCTTTACCCAGACTATACGGTAGTAATTGCTGCCACCACCCAGTTAATAATATCAGCTACAAAAAGGCCCTTAAAAGGGTGTCCAATTATTACTGTGCAATATTAATATCCAATGGTAGTATGACTAACAGTCAAGGCTTTACTTTAGAGTGGCCTATTACAATAACTTTTATAAATATGCAATGTACTCTAGAGCTTATCTTTACACAAAGCAGCCACAGGTAGAAGGTTTTAAAAATATTTAATAATAAATAATTAAAAAACAAGCTAAACTGTTACACCACAGGGATATCCAAGAGTTCAGAGATCATACAGAAACTTAAAATAATACAGTAGGACAGGTCTGATTTAAAAGAAAAATACCTAATTAATCTTTACTAGCTTTAACTATTCCTACAAGAAATAACAGTGCTAGAAACTTACATGTGAGCATAAGGCAGAGTGCTGGTAAGTTGGATATCCAAAATCAAAATGCTTTCAGTCTCTTGTGAGAAATAGTATTTAAAGATTACTAACTAACATGTCTCTAAGGCCCTTCCCAAATTACATCATTTTTGACACTTAGGTTTTCTCAGGCAAACAAACTGCATTATTTAGCAATCTAACACCTGCACAGAAACTTACAACAATAGAAGACATTTCACATATATATGCAAGCAGAAACCAGAGCAATAAAACACATTCCACATCTAAATTCTGGTCATAAACTTTAGCCTTAAAACAATGGACATGAAATCTTCATCCAGCCGCACTGGAACCAACTTGTAAAACATTAATAGAATCTTTTCAACTTAAAAAGACACATTTGAAATACTTGGCTTGGTTTTCCTTACAGCAGATGGCAATGTTGCAACAATCTTGAAGTTCACATTTTACAGTGTTTTCTTACATTTTAAAACATAAGCCTGTATTTTACATTTATTTATACAGTTGATAGAATTATGTACCAAATTCTATTTGACTAGGCTGACAGCCTTCGCCCATCTCTCCCCAATCGTCACATCCTGTGAGCAGGGAGTTGGGAGATGAAACATTTATAGGTTACCTGTGTCCAGTAGAGACATAGGTGCCAAACCAGGGAAGAATTTCTGGTTTCCCATCCAATTGTCCCAGTTGCACTTGAATTGGGTTAGGGAGGAACTATGCTTCACATGGATGGGGAGCCTGTTCCATAGACACAGTAGCCTCTGGGATACACACCTATCTCTCCAGCAGGATCTATTTATACCACAGGCAAGATTTAAGTCTTTAGAACAGTTAATTCTGGTGCTGTTTATTTTGTGGATGTGCAGGAGGTCCATCAGAGTAAGGTCTGACAATGCCCTGTATGCCAGGCATAGATCTCTCTCAAAAGCCTGCAGGAGACAGAATACCGGGATAAGACCTTGAGGTGGTCTGCATAGGACATTTTACTTACACCCTGTATTATTTTAGTGAGGAACTTCTGTGGATGTTCCAATTGTTGGATATGCCTGGTTAAGTACATACCAAAGGGGGCATTGTACTCAATAATAGGTCTGCCAAATGCCGAATACAGTGGAACAATGACTACCTTTGTTTATAATTTGTGCAATATAGAATCATTTCCTCACCACTGTAGACACATGATGGTCAAAGGCTAGATTATTATCTATGTGTGTCCCTTAGTCCCTGACTACTGACTATAAAGCCCTCAAATCCTCCTTCCCAGAAAGACAGTTTACAAAAATGTATCACTGAGCCATTTACAGAGAATCCTAACAGAACAAATGACCACTGCCCTGAAAAGTCATTCAGCAGAAATAAACTACTAAACATAGAAATGCCCCAAAAACAAACATCAAACCAAGAAATCCAAAAAGAACAAAAGCAGAAACACACATGCAACTCAAATACATTATTAAGTCAGCACAAAATAAAAAAAAAAATGGAATAACATAAAACTTGAAGCTATGGAAGATTTTAAATATACCAAAAATAAAAACGGGCAATGTAGACAAAATAAAACTGAGAACCAAAAGGAATGTGTATTATCAAAAGCAAGTGTATGGGTACAAGGCACAATACATAATAAGCCCAGCGTAACAAACAGTCAACCTTGTTTTAGGTGACTGTTACGTTGGACTCATTGTATATTGTGCCTTGCACCCCATAGCCTTGCTTTTGATAATGCATATTCCTCTTGCTTCTACATGTTAAACATAGTCTGTGATTGTAAAGATACACAGAAACATATTTAAGGCCATTACCTGACCAGGAACAGTAAAATCCATCCATAAGGATAAAATAACCTCCTACTGAAATTGAAAGCATAAGCCCAGCAAACAGGGAATGAACCATTTGCAAACAGAGGTAGGAAGTGAATAATGTATAACGCAGAAAAGACCAGCAGTTCCGGTGTTTTCCCAAAGAAAACAGAAAATTAGTCACACTAACCTACCAATAATTCTGAACACTTGATACACAAAAGTAAAGCACTGCATGAATACAAATGCATATAATAATAATAATCAAACGCACACAAACATTACCATGGAAACCAAGTTAAATAAAGGCAATGAATTCCATCATCCAAATCAGCTTAAGGTAAATGATGAGGGAGGGGAGATTACAGCTTCCATATATGTTTCTTTCAGTTCTTGGAGTTGCTCCAAAATTATTTCTCTTGTGACCATTTTGAAACAGTGTTACCCGGAAAACAGTTTACAAGACTGTTAAACAGTGATGTTCAGGTATGCTCATCTGCATTCATTTACCTGTCTGTATCCATTTAAAGGAGAACTCCACCCAAATGCCGAGTTTTTTCTTTTCAAAAAGTGATTTTCCTTCCCTGTAATCTACACTAAACACATTACATACAAAAAGGAATCGCTGAATAATTATTCCATTTGCTTTGTGGCTGAACTTATTTCTGTTTGCCTTTCTTTCTTGCATTTGTCTTGTCAACTGTTACATCAAGAAGGATACATAGAGTGAAAGAGTAATTAGGTTATGTCACTTATTCCAACTACAGGGCTATCAACAGAATAATGGCTCTTAAACAATGGTATTTAAATGTGCCTTGTCAGTCACAGAATACCAGCATCACACATCAGATAGTGTGGCCTGGAGTCTGAACAAGAGTCTGAATGCAAAGCAAGGCTTTCAAGCTTGTTTTTCAGATGCAAATGGACAAGAAAACTCACACAATTTATTTTTCTTATTATAAATTAGTTGCCTTTCTCTTTAATCAAACTCTAACAGCCACAAAAAAGAATATTTTCATCTTACTTTTCTTATTTTCTGTCAGTATTTGATTTTGTATTTTTCTACACTGTATTTTTTTTTTTTTTTTTTTTTTTTTGCAAAAGGGCATGTTTCTCTGGGTGTTTTGTTACAACACTTTTGCATTTAATACATAATTTTGTTTAGACAAGTCAGTGAATTGGGGAAGAAAGATTAAAATCAAAGATTCTAGTTCTAGCTACAATATTAAAAACTGTGAATGCAACATAAACCATCTCAACCCAAGTAACACCTATTAATTATAAGGGTCACATTTCTTACACTTGAACACTAAAATACAGAAAATAATTGCCTTGACTACATTTTAAAGCCAGCTATTTAAACTTTCCCTAAAATGCTGTATCAGAGATGGCCAATAATGAAAATCAAAGTAAGAAAAGTAATTAAACATATGGATTGATGCTGTCAGTCAAAGCAGATATTCCCAGTACTAAGCTGATGAGAGAGATGACCACAGAAAATGATCGTCTTTCCATACGGATTTCTTTCTGTCCTTCTGAAATGACATCAGGAAGGCAAAGGCATTGACCGTAAAACAAAATCTTGCTATCCATGGCAGCCCCATTCAGGGCATTTTGGGTTATAAATAACCACTTACTGTGATACAAAGACATTAATGATGCAGAAAAGTTCAAGATATGCTGAAAAACATATGCTTTTTCAGTATTTGGCCACGGTTCTTTAATAACATGTCAGATTCCTATTTGCTGGCAGGCTGGATAGCCATTATCTGCAACTCTCAGACCTACTAAATGAAATGTGGAAACATATTTTAAGGGAACAAAGAAAACAACTTTTGAATAACTTGTTCAGTATAAATCTTTTTTTTCACATTTAAAAAAGAAGAACATTTGAAAAGGTCTTCTTCTTCTTTTGGCTTTTTCCCGGTTAGGGGTCGCCACAGCGGATCACCTGTTCACTCATGATTGGCAGTGGAGTTTTTATGGTATTGAGTTGCCAGACCCACAAGTCCAACTTTCCACAGAAGGCACACACACATGCACACACTCAAGCCTAGGGCCAATTTAGAGTGTCCAATACATTAAATAAATAAATACATGTAAATGAAAACTTTAATGAAAATACTTAAAGTACTTTCCCTTTTTTAGACATAATTAAGAGAGAGACAGAAAGCTACACCAAGTTGTAACAATAAACTTAGACATATGCTTTAAAGTTATAGTGATACAGTAATGTTCCTTGTGAATATTTTTGTTTCAAAATAAAATATACAGTCTTTTATTTTCATTATTTATAATGTTTAACATGTCTTAAACTCAGCTGCTATGCACTTAAACTTAGACGTAAAGAAATGGTACAACACTTGGAATAATAAAACTTCTTATTCCAAGTGTTGTACCATTTCTTTAAGTCTAAGTTTGTCGAGTGCATAGCAGCTGAGTAGCTGAGTGTGTGTGTGTGTGTGTGTGTGTGTGTGTGTGTGTGTGTGTGTGTGTGTGTGTGTGTGTGTGTGCTTGTTTTGGTAAATACACAATACGTAAAAGGGAGAATGTTTTACCAAAACAAACACACGTATACACACACACACACACACACACACACACACACACACACAAATGCAGCATGCAATAATGCCAGCATGGAGAGCATTATTGCTTAACAAATTGCTAAATTATGCATAGAAAGTGGTAAAATATTATAGGAACGCTACAGTAAAACTTTGAAAAGATGAAATAAAAGGAAAATCATTCAAGAGTCTGGAAATATTCTTATTTGACAAAAGCATAAACAGAGGAGGCATAATATGAGTTCATTTAGATTATAGGTGATAGGATGAGACTGAAGTTTGTGATAAGGGAGATGGGATTGTGGAAAGACTAATAAAATGTTGGGAAAAAGACTTTTTTAAATAGTTAGGATGACACATTTTCTATGAGGAGAGAGGTGGAGCCATGAAATGCATTTGACTGGAAGGATATTAATTTTTGAGACTAAAATTTAAGTAAGGCTAAGATAGGATAGTGAAGAGCCTTCTGTCTTCAAGCAAAAATTATCTTTTGAAACATATATGAGATTATTGCAAGGACTGCATGAATGTAAAGCTATTTTCAAATAGGAAAGTGTGTGAACATACAAGGAATTAAAAATAAACAGCTTTTCATTTGATTTACTGTATGAATATCTCCTTCTCATGCAGAGCTAATGAAAATGTTAGTTCTATGCAGCAGAAGATTGAAGATGTGAATATGACCCAGATTAGGGTTTCATTAGCATCCTGGATGATGGAGGAGCAGGGAGGAGATAGCAGAAGAATTACAAAGTGAGCATGCTTGGGCATACGTGTCACACATAGTCTACCTCTAAGATGTTGTTGGTGGAAACCAGGGATGAGGAGGAGCTGCCTGCCTACAAGGATACTGCTGGGCTGCTAGGGGGCAGAATCACTTACAAAAGTAAATAACAAAGTCCTCATACCTCCTCACTGCACACTCATGCCTTGGGTTGTTTCAAACATGTGCGGGCAATGCTTGGGCTTAAGAAAAATAAATAAATAATTGATCAGTTGTCAATGAACACAGAAAAAGTAAGTGCAATTTAAAAAAAAAAATCAATAAGAACTAAAGCCAAAACAGATGATCAAAACTCGGGAAGCAAGGCTAAGAGAGCTAAGTATTGTGAAACTGTATACACAGTTATGTAATAAACAGCAATTTTCTGGCAGTGGTGGCAATTTGTTTTGTTTTGCAAATATTTTGGGACATTGAGTATAGTTGTTGCAAGCTGTGAGAGGTCACTGCTAATCAAGCAAAGACAAAATATTTCATGAAATAGTGCAGCAGCTATGTAGACTGAATGTTTAGCAAGCTTGAAACCAGTAAGTGAAGCTTCTGGAACATCTTGTTCATCACTTCTATGATGTTCACTGAACGTCAGTGACATTGAGACTTAATTTTTAAAATCATAAGTAGGCAACAGATTTGTGCTTTCCATACAAGAACCGTTTTTTGTTTAATTTTCACTGGGCTTTGTTTTCATTATCAAATATCATGCTGCAGTGCTGTTTTCATGTTAGTCTTATGCCTGTTTATATGTAGGCTATGTATACATAAACACACATACATATATACATATATATATATATATATATATATATATATATATATATATATACATACATACACACCGCATATATATATATATATATATATATATATATATATATATATATATATATATATATATATACGGCAACATATATGTCTATATGGCAGTATAGTCATGTTATTTTATCGAGTGTTTTGAATGTCCAGTGACATAACATCAGCATCCAAAACTTTGAAAACACCCACACACTCCCTGATAATTATATATATAGTAATTCCAAGATCATTGTGAGGAAGGGGCCAATTCCCCATTCCCTGCTGTATCATGATCACACATTGTAGGTTTTCAGTGTATTTCTATATGCCAACATTTTCAATGTCAACAGTTTGCATTCAGGGTTTTGACAATTGACATTTACAGCTGTAAATATATTGTCATGCAGTCATTGCAACATGCAGGATAAACAGTTATGCAAAATGTGCTTGTGCCTTTAACTGTGCAAGCAGAATGTATACTTCAGTTTCAAATGTGGGAATATTCTCATGGTAACTAGCATACTTCTCAACCTCTTAGTACACGAAATTTGGAATAAAACCTAAAATAATGGGGGACTCAAAAATAGGAACAAATTCTAAAAATTTCTTATAAACTTACAAAGTGTCTAGAATAATAGTATTTGTGTTAACTGAAGGATAATATCTGATGAAGCGTAGTCAATCTACGTGAAAGCGCTCATTCCTTGTTTCCAATAAAGAAGTTTTTTATACTTGAAGACGGAGTTTTTTCCTGTGGCGATTTCTTCTGTTCTTTATGCAGTTTATGCAGTTAACTGAAGGATGTGAAGTCTGAAAACTCAAATGCATGTCATTACCTATTGACTTCAGTCCTCAATGATTTGCCAGAAAACCAGAAATTTTATAAGTAATAAACCAAAAATATGAGGCAAGAATCTGGACATTCTGTGAAAATGTAGACAGTTGAGAGATATGGTGACTAACTATAAAATCAGAAGGTCTTAATTGCCAGACAAGAGAGTATTAAAACCAGTTATCAGAAAGAAGATCTGAAAGTGTGAAATGAGTGAGAGACCAAACAGGGCTAACCAGTGGAATGTAACCTATAGATTATGTCTTGCTGAATTATATATTTTTACAGCTGAATGTTGAACCTGGAAAAGCCCTATAGCCGCAGACTTTACTTTTGGATATATGGTAGCTTATATCCTAGAAGGGCTGTGTGGAATGAATACTGTTATGAAGGTACTGTTGGCTTTATTTTGAAACTGCTAGTCCAACTGGGCCTATGATTTTAGTTTGTGCATTACAGAATAAATTATTTTTTACATATGTCCTGAATTCATTTTTTAACCTATCAAAGGTAAGGTATATTGGTTCCATTTAGTTTGCCAAATTATCAGCTTATCAAGTGTTTTTTTTTCCTTTTTAATTTCTTCAAGTCTTTTGAGTTTCCTAATACCATAATGGGAATGGACCCCATTCCTAAGTCAAAATATGAGTAAAGTTCATGAAATTAATATTGTTTCAATCTTTGATGTTTGCCAGAAGTGTCCTTCGCAGCACCTGCAATGTGCCCAGTAATATCTCCTTCTGCAGTTCATACAGCGTTACATGTATTGGTAATATATCTAAGTATGACTGTAAATTCTTTTTTATATATTTTTATTTTTATGGTTTCATAGTGTAAGTAATTGTAAGGGAGGATGTTTGAGTATGATCATCAGTAAGTGTGAGGTAATTACATGCATCAGGTTTATGTATGTATGTAATGTTGGGTATGTGCTTGTGATAATGTTGGTGTTTGGTAAGTATGTGGTGTTGGATATATTTGGGTAGCTGTAAAATTACTAGTGTGCATATTCATACGTGTGTATGTGCAAGTCTGTTGTTTATTGTGAGTTACTGTGGTGTGGTAACTGTGTTGCCTTATCAGGATGTATGTTATTCACTACATGTTTGTGCAATTGTAGAGTCAGTATGTATAAGTTGGGGAGTGGAGGCTGCTTTGTGACCGTGAAAGTGTGCTGGTGTGTGCATGTATTGTGCAAAATGATGTTTTCTGGTTTGAGCATATGTAATGCCTGAGTGTGTGCATATTGCTAGTTTGCAGTGTGTGTGTGTGTGTGTGTGTGTGTGTGTGTGTGTGTGTGTGTGTGTGTGTGTGTGTGTGTGTGTGTATGCATGTGTGTGTGTGTATGCACATGTGTGTGTGTGTGTGTGCGTGTGTGTGTGTGTGTGTGTGTGTGTGTGTGTGTGTGTGTGTGTATGTGTGTCTTTTAAATGAGTATCATTTGACAGGGATACATCTTGTAAATATGTTTTATCATTGTTTTATGACTAATTGCTTTGCAATAATTTTTCTTTTAAATGTTTCAAATGTTTCAGTATATATATTACAAAAGAGCCTAACACAGAAAAATGATTGATGCCAAAGCTATGGCTTAAAATTCAGTGCCAAGAAATACATTGAGTAGACTCAAATGTCAGGGATCTCAGAACACATGTAGACAGCAAACTGGCCTTTGACCAACATGAGTCCAAGGTAGTAAGGAAGTCCTTCTATGTTGCCCAACTTATAATGGCATTGCATTTAGGTCCAGGGAAATCACTGTGCACATTTTTTGGCCCTCATCAGACCCATCATTGACTATAATGTCCCCTTTGGTATGTACCTGACCAGACACATGCAGCAACTGTAATGCCCACAAAGGTTCCTTACAAAAAGAATACTGGGCATAAACGCAATTTAGTATGCAGATTACCTCAAAGCCCTATCTCTATACTCAATCCCCTACAGACTACTGAGAGGCAATGTATGCCTGGCATGCAAAGTATCCCTGGACCTCACTCTGATGAAGTTTTGCACAAATGCAAAAGAAACAGCATCAGAATTACTAGACCCAAAGAGCTAAAATATACTTGCAACATAAATAGGACATGTTGGAAAGACAGATATATAGCTCAGCATACCTCTCAATTGTACCTCATTATGAAGAATATTCCTCATTTTCAGTCTTAACAAGTCCATGTTCCTCAAAGTTCCACATTGAAAGGGTCTGTCACACTGTCACATTTACTCTTAATAACGTGTTTCACGAATGTCCATGATAAATAACACTGAATCTTGTGAATTTATGAAAAGAACATTTGTAAGAATTAAGTAACACATTTTAACCATCCTGTGAGCTTCCTGTTGTTGTCAGTATGTGTTCCACATTTTGAGCATTTGTTCCAAATTAAGAAAGGTAGTGTTCCATATTTTGTAGAGGGAAGGTTGAGAGCTATGTATCTCAGAGAATTCCCATTCTCAGGAACAGGATTCTCATCCATGTAAAACAAAGTCCCTCCCTAACCCCATTTAAGTGTAACTTTGACCGTTGGATGGAAAATCAAAAATTCACCCTGGTCAGGTAGTATGTCTCTGATGGACAGAGGCAGTCAGCAAAACATCATAATAAACACTCCTATATAAATGTCTAAAATATATAACTTCTGGGACACGTTTGGGTTGCGTAGCTAGGCTTATAAAGGCCCTAGTGGTCATATACCTAATATACACCTATGGACCTATGTTGCTGGACAGGATTGGAGCATTTGGGTTTGTGAAAATAAAATCAATTTTCTTCATTACTTTTTGAAAGCTCAATCATTTTTGTGAAGATATGTGTGTGTGTGTATATATATATATATATATATATATATATATATATGATTTACCAAGTTCCCTGAGAAGTACCCTCACTTATGAGCACCTGATTTTTACCAACCCCCTTGCATTGATACTTCACTGTATGGTTTCCATTTAATTAAGGAAAGAGTAACAATTAACTTGTCTCTGAAATGGTGAGTTAATGGCCCAGTAACTTATTGTTAGGAATGCAGTTATGGCTGTATGATTCATAGGATTTGGAAACACAATTCAGAAAGAAATACTATTTGGTTACACTGTTTTAGCAGGCCAGTCAGAAAATGTTATCGTTACTGCCAATAAAACATGCTGTTTCACCCAGACATAGTACCAGACAAAGCAAACTCTCTCACCTTGGATTATTGCTAGTCAAAACATGATGTCTTGTTCTGGTATGTTGCTAGTCAATACAGCTGTATGTGAGTGGCACCATACCAGGAAAAATAGTTGCAGTAACCTGTCCTATTAAAATGGAATGTGTGTTTCTCATGATGCAGATTTAAAGAAATAATCTTATCTATACATCCCTTATTCACATAAAATGTACTCTGCTTTAGCGATCAGATACACTGCACATTAAAACTGTATTGGTGCACTCAACTGCTTTTGTGTTTCTGAAGCTTTATGAACCAGACATTCAAAGAATTCCACTTTCTAAAGTTTTACATTTCAGAAAGAAAAATCATTTCCAAAAGGCGCTCATTTGGTTGTACAGTTTACTTCATTAGATAAACTTCCTTGTGCCATACATATGCATTAGAGGTAAAATCATTAAGCTCAGTACTTTTAACATAAAACTTGAGTAATCAATAAAGACTGAAGCCATTTAGCACATTAAGTTTTTAAGCAAATTGATTTTTCCTCTAATGGCATTAGGAAGTTAGCACATCATTAGCTTCAGTTTTTCTTGTTTGTATAATTGTTGACAGAGTTTATTAACTATAAAAGCTTTTGTGTTTGCAGAATCCAAGACACTATGGCATTGTGCTTCTGGCAATGAATCATTTTCGGTGATCAAAATGCTGCATTGTCATGTATAATATAAGAACATAATATGTCTGTTTGGCATTTCTATGCAAGTTTCATATAAAATAGGAACTTTATCTGGGTTCATTATATAATTTAAATGTTGTCTTGAGCTCTGTTAATACAATTTTATAATCTGTAGCCTATACTGACCAAAATAATAGTAGCTGTGAATTATCTTAGAAAGTTCTTCAGAGTTCATGGGTTCAATAGCCATTTTAGTTAAGCAACAGATATTCTTAGATTTTAAAGACATTGGGCCAGGTTAATTAACACCTACACTAAGTGTACATGATCTGTATTCAAGAACACCCCTACAACGATTTTTGTGCTTTCTAGTCATGCAGAAAGATTACAGTAGGTGTACATGCAGTCTACACTTTGTGGTAACCTTTATGAATCCCCCTCAATATTTAAGGCTACAAGAAAATCAGTAAGCATATTGGGAGGATGAAAGTGTGAGTTATGCTTGTGTTGTCTATTCACTCAGAATGGTGTACACTTAGTGTAGCCGTTAATGAATCCCAGGGATTGTTCTGTGGTTCCATTTAAGCAATACTAGTCTAACAGTATTCTTGAAACTTTGGACTCCAAAGTGTTAAGACTGCTAAAAATAACATATCTTGTTGGTAGGGATTGATTTTCTCAGTCTCAAGTTTTGCATTTTGTTGTTTAACTTTAGCAAAATTCCAAATAATTTCTGAAAAGAGGAACTGAGTCACTTTTTATCTACCCTTGCTAAGACAACCTCAGTAAAATAAAAGCAAACACACAGGAATGATGGTTAGAGTTAAAGCAAATCTGTCTCTATGCAGACAGCTTTGTGTTCTTCATTTCTTTATTTAAAATAATTAACTTAAAGGTTACACAGTGGTTACTAGTTTGTTTTACTAAGATTGCCTGTTCATGGTTCACTACAAAGTGAACTAGTTGGATAACTAGATTTTGCCTTCCTTTTGCTAAATTGGGAGTAGATGACAAATCCCACATATGGGCAACTGAGGTTTTGTTCTACCTTCAGAAGGCATTTTGCTATGATTTAAATCCTAACGATATTTATCCAGTATTTTCTTTTTCTTATGCTTTATTTTCTGTGGTATGCCTTTTCCACATGATCTGATCCTTTTAACTGGACTACTTGCTTTACCAATCTGCACAATTAATAGTTTTTCTGCTACCTCTGCCGGTAACTTTTTGTATTCAGTTTGTAATTTTTTTTAATGTTTACCCTTGTCTGTCTCAATACTGTTTTGAATACTTCAGTAGCTTGACTTGCACTAACTGCATCTAATTATATGACTTCTTTTTTCATTTTCAAAATGTGATCATAAAGATAATGTTAACTATAATGAGTGGGAGAAGATGCCAGATATGATCTTCTGACTCCTGTAGTCTTCCTAAGTACCTTTTTGACCAGTTATTTCATTCTTATGCTTAAAATGAATTACCATTTGGCAAAATATATTGACTAAAATGTACTTTCAGTAAAAGAAAAGATCACCAATAAATTGCTTCAGAGTTTTAATACTTATAGAATAGTATCATAACCTAACTTGTGTTTAAAATCAAGACTGAATGCAGTGTACAAGTCCAGCTTACACTTAAATATTCCATTATTTTCAGTCACTTATTTCTTATACTAACAAGACCCTATGAATTCAGAGCACAGAGATTTGTATAGTAACAAATTTAGTTGCAGTGTTACAAATACAAAGATACAACCTTATCAAGAAAAAAAATTCCCAGGAGTACATGAAAGAATCCCACTACTCATGGCAAAGAGCTGCACCCAAAGCTCATTATTGTCTATTCTTCAAGTCTCTGAATCACCATTAACTGCCACAAGTGCAAAGCAGCACTTTACTACGGTTGTCAAAACTGGAAGCCCATGCACCACATTGGGCAGCCACCCCCCCCCCCCCATTTACTCACCTGCATACATGCACACATTCAAACACACATGCTGACATCCCGCTTAAGTGTCCCTGAGTTGACAAAATATCCCTGACGTATCCCCCTATTATATCTCTGCTCCTCATGCACCACAGATGATTACAGTCAGTCAATAATGTCAGACATTAGAGTTTTGTTCTTGTTATTTTTTGTAAAGTGCATTGACCTGTGGCTCTAAGTTTTTATGTCACTCCAAATAATAATTTAAATTCTCTGTGGTGAGTGTTCCTTCCAGCTTTGTTCTGAGGCCTCTGCCCACATAAACACATTCCTATCCCTCTCAACTGTCCCTGATTTTACCGACATCTCCTGCTTTTGCCTCTTATATACATCCTGTCCCACAACTCACATGACCATTTTTAGTTATAAGAGACAGACAACACAGCACACATACTATTGTAATATGTGAGTATTGCCAGACATAACCATTTAATACTTCTTATTTCATATAAAAAATTCTGTTACACTAGTTCTAAATTTAGAGTAGAGGGTTAAGTCTTCTGTTTGCTATATCAAACGTGCAGAGCTTTACTCTCCCCTCTTTTACTTTAACCTTTTTTTTGTTTTCAACTACTTAAAGCAATATGTTAGGACTATCTATGGTGTCTAGTAGTAGCAGTGCAGAGAGCTAAGGCTCTGATCAAGAGAAACTTGGGTAGAGGATTTGAATTTTTGCAGGTGCCTTTAAGGCATAATCTAAAGACAACATTCATTGTGTCTAGTATTCCCCATGCCAATGTCTTTCATTCTGCACAATGTTGTTTTATTATTTTAAATTGCCTTTAAGGCCCTATGTAATAAGAGTGTCCTTGGTGTGTAGTCTCCCCCATATGTTGTAGGATTAGTTTGATAGCCTAAATAAATGTTGAGGTATGACAGCCTCCCCACGCACATTCATTCATATACCATACACACACAGATGCACACACACACACACACACACACACACACATACAAAGTGCACTATTCATACCTCTACATGCACTCACATATGCAGCTGCATACACACACACACATACATTAATGCTCACATACCCCAGCACTACCTGTCTGCTAAACTGCCTGCTACTTACTTCTAACATAATCGGGTAAAAGCTAGTTTTTGGTTGCATTCATTAACATGGTTGTCTAAGGTAATTTACGCTCCATAAGTACCTTACCACAGGCATTTATATGGGAATGGCACATGGCTAATTAGTATAGTCAGCTCTCCTTAAGGTCATTTGCGGTAGACTGTAGAGATAGTGCTGTATCTGAATCAGAAATATCAGACTTATACCTCATGGTAACCTTCCTGAATACAACCTATTGCATGCTAATTAGCATATACATTTAAGCTCTGGTAGCTGCATTTTATGAGATAATGACTCTCATTCTGAGAGTTAAGCTCCAATGTTTGTAATTAAAACACACAGTGTGTTATCTGTATTGGGTCCTGTACAGGCACCAAGGCATGCAGTGGCAGTAGCACATATTTGTTTTTAAGTACAGCTTCCTTTTAAATAAAATATCATTGGACACTGTTCTTGGCGCTGAATATGCATGCCATGTCTGTATGTTTGATTTACTTTTGACTGATGAGAGACACAGTTACTAGCCTAAATGTAATACCATGGCGATGCATGAGGAGAGTGGTGTGGTATCAGTGTTTGTCACACTGTATGCTTTTAACAACCAAGGGACTCCTCACACCTCATTTAGGAGAACATAGTTTAATTGACAAAAATAGTACATTAGGTAACTTCAATAAGCAGAAGGGCCCCCTGTCAAATATATCTGCTCATTTGCCATTTATTGACCTGCTTAAAGGCAGACATATTCAGTGTTCTAACCTCAGGTTGTTTGCATTGTTAATTAGACAACAATTCTCTTCAGAAGCATGTATAATGCATGACATCCTACATACCCATTTCTCTTGATACAGCATGTATTTAATCAGGTTGTATCAACATAATTCAGTGGGACCCAGTGGTTTGATAGATAGCGAATAAGAATGAAACACTATTACTGGATTAAAATACCTAAGGGAAGATAGTAAAACTTCCATTGTCCCAAAAATGTTTCCATTCATAGATTTATAGATTTTTACTAGACTAATGACCAGGGGGCATTTCTAAGCTTACCCAAGTTTTCATGAAAGAATAATGACATCCTGTATTCAAATAGGACATTGAGGGCCAGGCATTTATAAGATACCCCTGTCCATAAGAGATATGGATGTCAGGCCTGATGTAAATTTCCTATTCCGCATCCACTGGTTTGGGTTGCTCTTAAATTGGGTAATAGATGAACTCAGCTTCACATGGATGGGAAGCTTGTTCCATAGGACAGGTAGTCTCTGAGACACATATCTGTCTCTCTGTCATGCTTTGTTTAAGTCACAGACAAAATTCAGGTCCTTAAACCTTGTATTTCTGGTACTGTTTGACTTACAAATATACAGGAGATTCATAAATGTGGGTTTGCGGATGCCTTGTAAACCAGCCACCTCTCAGCAATCTATAAGAGAATGAGTAGAGGGAAAGCACTTTAAGGTGGCCTGCATAAGGCAGGTTTGTTATGCCTTGTATTATTTTTGTAAGGAACTTCTGAGGTCACTCTAGTTGCTGCATATGCCTGGGCAGGTACATACCAAAGGGAGCATTATACTCTATTATTGGTCTGATAAGAGCAGATGACAGCAGGATAATGACCTCTTTGGACCTAGATCCCATGTCCTTATTTATAAGTTGTGCAACATAAAAGGATAATCTCACTACATGGTGGTTGAAGGTAATGTCTACATGCGTACATAGATCACTGACCACTGGCTTGACTCTTAGTGGCATATTATCAATATGGTAATAAGCCAGAATAACTGACTTCCCAAAGACTACAATTATGCATTTCTTAGCATTGAGTTTAAGACCATTGCTTTAGCACCATTTTTTAGTCAGAGGTAGAGCTTTTTGAAGAATGCTAGTGTCTGCAGGGGAGTCAGTGGTAACCCCCAGCTTGCAGTCATTGCAAACATAGTCAGCCATAAACCTTCAGTGTTTGCTTCCACTTTAGAGAAATAGATACCAAAAAGGTGTTGGACCAGTACCGAGCCTTGGGTGACTCTGCTAATGACTAGTGTCTTAGTGGAGGAGGTCCACCTGTTTTGACCTGCTGGGTCCTATCATTGAGCCGTTTGGCTATCCAATAGGGAATAAAAGAGTTTATACCTAATTTAGTAAGCTTGCCCATAATGCCTGAGTGGGGTATTTTATTAAAAGCCTTGGCCAAGTTGAGGTAAGCTCTCTGCACAGTCTTGTCTTCATCCATTGCTACTGTGACCCTTTCAAAGAAGTCCACCAGATATAACAGACACAACCTTCCATTAGCAAAGCCGAACTGTGATGGGTCCAGCATTTGCAGATTACCTATATCCTTATTTATCATGTCCATGTTGATTCTTTCCATGGCCTATCATATCGGGCTGGTCAAACTTATATGCCTGTAGTTAGCCATAAAAGTGATTGGACCTCCTTTGTGAAGGGAAATGACTGTAGTGATCTTCCATTCCTAGTTCAGAAAACCTGACTGTAGGCTCCAGTTGAAAAATGACTGAAGTGAGCCAGAGAGGTCATGCTTCATGCTTTTTAGTAAGCATCCTGGGATGTTATTGGGGCCCATTGTTGCAGTATTTTTTGCTTTTGCATTAAAGACCTGTTCCCTATTAATGGCTGGGGAGATTGTGTTATGTGGTATTTCCTTTGGACTATAAGAGGGGAGTGGAGGGAGAAATTTGAGCTGAACCTGTCAGCCAAATAGTTGCAAAGGCCTCTGGGTCATTGTGGGGGATGGAATTTACAATAGGTTTTGCACACTGTTGCATATTTCTCTGAAGGTTATGGACATAGCTGTAGAAAGCTTTGTGGTTGTCTTTTGCCTGAGAAGCTATTAATCAAGACACACAAACAGCAACCTGTTAACTTTGAATTTGTGATCAAATGCTTTGATTAACAATTGCCTAATCTCAGTAATCTTTATTTTTAAAGAAAAGGTAACAATAAGTTTCATATCAGGCAAAAAAACGTTTAAAACTCAGTGCATTATTTAAAATGGGTCTGAAAAACAGTCCAGTGAAGCCTATAACATGTAATCATGATTGTTCAGTTTTTTTGTTGACAAAAAAACTGGTCATTAGCAGTCAAGCTAATATATGAGGAATGCTATAAACCTGAAGAAAAGGAAAAAGTGCATATTAAGATACATCACAGCATGTGGAGAAAGTGCATTTTCTGGTAAAGCTGCCCACACATTTGTATGTCTGGATTGAATCATCATTCTTATGAAAATCTTTCAGAAAGAAGCAAAGCCTGTTCAAAATGTGTCTGTATTTTGAATACGTAAACTTTTACTGTTTAATGTCTTATATTATGTAGGGTTTTTGACTGAAGACAGAAGTCTGTCTGGAGATGTTTAACTAAAACAGTCTGTCCCTTTTGTCCATAGGATTGTACAGAGAACCCTGCTGTTTTTGTAAATGTCTTTTGTTAAAGATGTAATTTTTCATAGAAACCATGTCCTCTTTCTTTTCAGCTAAATCCTTATTTTGGACTTTTGCTCAGTATGTCTTTCCCTAATGTTTGTACCTTGGTTGTATATATTTTCTTTTTTGCTTAAATATTTTATTAAAAGATTTAAAAATAAACAATAAGAATTAACATAAATATATATGAAGAAATTGAATAATTAATTAATTAAGCAATGAATGGAAAATATCGCAAAAAGATAACAAAGGCAACTATTTACAAAGGTGTCTACTATATGAAAATCTCTATATTTTTATGCAACAGTCTTTATTACTGACATATTAATGATTGTTTATTTAGCAGTTCTTTAAGTTTCATCCAAGTTTTGCAAAAAGTGGTAATTCTGGTTGTTCTTGCTTTAATTGCAAGTAGTTCTAGATGAAAACTTTGGTTGCAACAATTATAAATTCTTTCAATGTTTGAGTCAATTTACTTTTCCAGCTCTTGGTGATAGCTTTTCTTGCCATTGATAAAAAATACTCCAAAGGAGTGTATAATTTATTTTTTATCACAAGTAAGTATAGGAGTATTAAATAAAATTAATGATTTAGTTAAAATCAGTCATTAAATAATGCCTGTAAAAAAGTATTTATATCATTCCAAAAAGTTTTAATTGCTTCACAGTCAAAAACATTTGCTGCCATTCTGACCTAATATTCAATTTACTTTGCCAGCATCTGAGATTTATTTATACATTAATGCAGTTTTATGTGCAATAATAAATAATTTATGTATAAATTTCCAGGAGGAAAACTTCCATTGTAGTGAGGAGGCATAGCTCTCAACCTCTTAGCACAAAACATCTGGACAAAGCCAAAAATACTGGGGGTACAAAGCACCAAAAATAGGGACACACTTTAAATATTGCTCTTATAAACTTAGAAAGAGGTTAGAATAAAAGGTCTCATTACCATGCATTTTCTGATGATAGGAATGTCATTATATAGTGAATTTAATCCTCAATGATTTGCCACAAAAATTCAGAAAAACAAAAATTTTATGAGGAACAGGCCAAAAATATGAGGCAAAAATCTGGACATTCTGCACAAATCTGGACAGTTGGGAGGTAGGTACTTTGGAAGATAATAATATAATTTTTCTTCCTCACTTGGATAATAATTATTTATGGATTTAAAATAATCCTAGTATGTTTTGTTATATTTTGTAGTATTTTTAACTGCTTTATACAGTTTAGACAAAAATCCTTTCTCCAAAGTATTTTGATGCATCAAAATAATTGGACATTCTGCACAAATCTGGACAGTTGGGAGGTAGGTACTTTGGAAGATAATAATATAATTTTTCTTCCTCACTTGGATAATAATTATTTATGGATTTAAAATAATCCTAGTATGTTTTGTTATATTTTGTAGTATTTTTAACTGCTTTATACAGTTTAGACAAAAATCCTTTCTCCAAAGTATTTTGATGCATCAAAATAATTAGAAGGTCAGTGAATTCAGGGATGGTATTTTTATTGATGACTGCATTAAATTAATTTTCTTTTCTATTTAATTTCTACAATTTTAAATATCTAGCCACATTTCCTTATTTAGATTAAATGTTTTTGTTATAAAATCTAAAGTTTGCAGCTTTTTTCTCTCCATCATCTGAAACCAATAGAATAGATTTTTTTCTTAAATTTATTTTATTTTATTTAACATTTGTTGACCGGGAAAGTCCGACTAGGTTCCACAGATCCTGTTTTCAGTGGAGGCCCGGGGAGAAATGCTCCAGAAGCATGTCTTTAGAATGCAGTCACTGAAATTATATTGAATGTACATATACTGGTTTGTGCATATGCAATAGGGAAAAAAAACAAGCTTTATGCTCTGTATTTTGGTAAATAAAATTTCTGACGTTAATCATTATCTTTGAAATATAAGTAGAAATATTCAATTTTCTAAAATATAATCGTTTAATAAACAAAGGAAATTATTATAAACTATTGTGTTTTAAATTGAAAATGTCTGATAGAATTTAAGCAAATGCTTTCTTGTAAATCATTTCATTTTGCAGTGTAATTATTATTTGACAAAGATAAATTTTCTTTATAACTGCTGATAGGGAGTATAATTCTAAGTATGGAAGTCTTTATAACTGCTGATAGGGAGTATAATTCTATGTCTGGAAGTCCAATACCTCCAGAAGACAAATCACTTAAATGATAATTTAGAACCAGTCTGGGTATATTGAGATACCAAAGAAAACTAAAAATTAAGGAATTAAATTCTCTTAAACAATGTTTGGGATGCAGAAGAGATAAAGATTGTATAATGTATAATATTTTGGTAAAATAATCTGTTTTACTAAGGAAAACCTCTCTTCCATTGTAAAAGAAACATTCCTTTTATTAATAAGATTTTCGTAGTAACTAAACATTTATTATAATTTATATTTATCATATTTTTCATATATACTTTTATAAGTATCCCTAAATAATTATTGTTTCCTTCTACAATATATCTAAAATATTTCCTCCGTATCAGTAGTGTTGGAGTTAATATGCAAAATGTTGTTTTGTTTTCATTAAAAGTAAGCCGAGATTTATTCTGAAAAGTTTCTATTGCATTAAACAAAGCATTAAGAGATTTTTATTGTCATTTCAAGTCAAAAAGTTGTCAGCAAATCATCATAGTTTAGAGCTTAAATTATTATTTATTTGTATTCCTTTAGTATCTAATGTAGATCTTTAAGCAATTTGCAAATGGTTCCATTATTAGAGTAAAGGGTAATGGTAATAATGACATCCCTGCTTAGTTCCCCTTAGTTATTGAATTGACTCCAAAAGATACAACCCAATTTTTGCATAGGCAAAGGAGTTTTCATAAAGGAAATTTTTAAGTTGTAAAAATTCATTTAAAAAACTAGATTGCATTAAAACTGGAGAAAGATATTTTCAGTTAACTGAGTCAAAAGCATTGTTGAAGTCCAGACTTATTAAGGTTAAATTGTTTTTTGCATTATTAGCGTAATCTGTTATTGTTAATATATTTTTTAAAATTATCATAAGTATTTCTATTTTTTATAAATCCAGTTTGACCATTCTCAGTTAACTATGGAAGACATTGTTGAATTCTGTTTGCACGTATAGCCATACATATTTTATAACCAATGTTTAATAATGGAATTGGTCTATACTATGAACACTGTTTAGGATCTTTATCATTTTTCAAAATTGGAGAAATAAGTGTATATTTCCATGATGGTGGGACTTATGTTAAATCTTCAACTATTGAAAAAGCTTAAAGCAAGGTATTTAAGGCATCTTTAGGCATAATTTTATAAACTTCAGATATTATACTGTCATTACCATGGGCTTTATTAGGTTTTAATTTATTAATTTGATTTTTTTTATTTCAGACATTGATATCAGTTTCAATTGATCATCTGTCAATTTGTTTTCAGTATATTTTCTGATGAAAATTTTTCTTGTATTTATGAGTCTACTACTGGATTATATTGATTAATTTTATTGAAATTAGTTCTAAATTCTTTTAAAATATCTTCCGTTGCTGTAACTTTTTCCCTTCTATTAGCTGAATATAATTGCTTAATATGATTAGATTTAATAATCATTTTTGTTCTAGAAGCCAACTGGATTTTGGATTTATAGAGAAGTTTATTAATTTAATCTTTCTAAATTTATATTAGTTTTATGATTTAACATTTCTGTTTACTTTGTAGTTTAATTTCTTTTGTCAAAATTATATTGTCTTTTTGGCTTTCTAACTTTAGTTTATATATATATATATTTTTTTGTAAATCAACTAAGTCTTTGTCCCATTGCTTTTTCTTTAAAGAATACCAAATCATAATTTTACAATTTAGATATGATTTTAGAACATCCAATATACAATCTTTGATGTATTTTCTGTGTTATTAAGTTCAATGTAAGTCTGAATTTCTTTATTAAAATGTTCTTTAAAATCATTCAGATTAGTTATATAAGTGGGCATTCTTTTAATGGGGACACTAATTATAATTTAAGATAATTTCAAATTTTATAGCATTGTGGTCAGAAAGTGGACAAGAGACTACCTTAATCTTACCTAGATTAGTGGTTGAATCATTAGACACATAAACTCTTAAGATCCATACATATATGAAAAGTGGGTAAAAAAAGAGTCAGAAAGTGAAAACTCATTAACATCCTTAAGTTGAAATAAATTAATGAAATTTATTTTTCAGTAGCTTAATTTCTATACTTACCACTAGTATTAGAATCCTTCTCATTTAATATACATTTAAAATCTCCTGCCAGAATTGTATTGCCTTTTGAAAGATGAATAATCTGATCTAACTGATGTCTAACTGTTTTCACTCCTTTACCCATCCAATACACATTAATGAGGGTATATAATTTCCTTTTAAATTCTACGATTACTGAGCAATACATCCCTATATTTACTTAAAATATTTGGAAAAGGTGCAGAATTTCTCCACAAAAGAGCTACTCCTCTCTTTTTATGATTATACTGAGAGCTAATAGTGTAATATTTATTACTAAGTCTACCTACATCTTCTTGTAATAAATGAGTTTCATGAATGAGAATAATCTGAAAGTTAAATAATTTTAGAAACTTATTTAGATTATTTCTTTTGCAACCATTATTTAGTCCATTAATATTTATGGAAATGCACTTTAAATATGTCATCCAAGCATCAAAAATAAATCACAATAAATAACATTATAATTCCAAATAATGGAATTCTTAATGAACAACTTAAAAAATCTTGAACTGAAAATAATAATTATAAATGTATTAGTCTTGACATTGTTATGAATGATTGAAATGGGTATAATTGTAGATACCAATAAAAGAAATAATATTATATAAGAGTTTAAACGCAAATTCTTTTGACTTTCACTCCCCACATGGAGTTAAACATTCCTGGCTTGAATAGCAAAACTATACAAACAATCTCCCTAACAATAGAAGCAAGATTAGTACCATACCACTATTTTGGAACAATAATATATTATTGTTGAAATACAGAAAAATAAATGTCATAAACTATGGAAACTACTTGAACTGCTAAGTTCTCAATAAACTCGAAATTATTATAGTTAAGCAATATCGATGTATTTTATAATATGCAATATGATAAATTAAGAAAAAGGGTAAAAAGAGATGATCAAAACAGCTAGATTCATTCTAAATTCTCAATATATATATACACATTGTATTAAGATTCATCTGATATGAATTAAGAAAGGACAGATTCAAAAAATATATATATTAATATGAAAAATGAACATGTAAAATCTTTTTATACATTAGCATTTGAAGTTATGTAAATCTTTTTTATCTACACATTTAAATGTAATGTTTTTAAATTAAAACATTATACCTAAAATAACTTATATATTAAAATTTGTTTCCATTTTTTATTTGCATTTAGTAAAATGTTGTCCCCCCCCAAAAAAAAATCTCAAGTTGCAGTTTTGCTTTATTTCTGAATTGAAAACAGTATTCACATAGCATTTACAAGAAAATAATATACAAGCCTGTTAGTTGAAAAGTAAAACTCAAAAACTAAACTAAATATATTGAAAATAAAAAAACCTCAGCTGATTAACAAAGAGTAAAACACTTCATCATTTCTTATAACGACCAGCTATGACCTACCCATCCTCTCAGAGAACAGTATACAAAGCCAGGACAGAAGCAGCATTAAAAGGCTGCCAATAAACATGCTTACACTTCACCCCAGTCCAACTACATGCTTACCTTAATGGTATAAGATTCAGCTTACTATTTCATACATTTTAAATAGCTATGTATAATGATTAAAATCTTCACCTCACATACATAAAGCACACAACTCAACCTCTGTCTTCAAGCCACTAGCCAGTCTCAAAATGTCTGTCCAGGGCAGGCAACCTAGCAATAGCCATGAGCATGTAAAAAGCATTCTCTCTCCCTGTGTTATCTTTATTTTGGGATAAACTAGTTTCTTGTATTGTTGCATTATACTTAAGAAAATGCATTGATTCAGTGTATTGGTCTAGCAAAGGAATGCATTAATTAATTATAGTAATATAAAGCATAGAGTTGAGTTATGTAATGCAATTTATTTAATCAGCTATTAAGTCTAATGTTTTATAGGAAAGCTGCATATAAATTTAGGTCAAGCTCCTAGCTTTTTTCAAAGAAAAAAAATAATAATAACAGATAACTTTGCAGGTTTTAAATAATTTCAAATTGAAGGGAGACTACATTAGCTCATTCTTGAAATGAGTTGAACAATCTTGCAAAAATGTAAATGAAAGCATATACACACACAAACCCACACATACACAGATCCATGTGTTTTATATATATATATATATATATATATATATATATATATAAAGAGAGAGAGATATATAAATTATGGTCAAATGACCAAACCTATATCCATTCTGAATATTAAGATAGTAATGTAGAAGCACTGAACATCAACACATTGTGTCTGTGCACAGAGAATTTCTCTACAGAGAACTAAATCGACAATATGACTTGAGGGAGGCAAGAACCCCTGCACACTTTACATCCCATAAAAATGTATATGGCAACTTTCAGATGATAATAAAGGAAACAGATAGTAGTCTGTTTTATGATGTCTCACAATCAATTTCTCATCTGTAGTGATAATATTGGTAACATTATATAAGAATGGTTTTAATAATTTAAATATTGCCTCCATACAAGTGTGCAACAGACAAGAAAGGGAAGTAAACAGTAGTCAACAGTACAGACAAGAAACTAAAAAATTATATATATATATATATATATATATATATATATATATATATATATATATATATCTATATATATATCTATATATATATATATATATATATATATATATATATATACATACATACAGTAAATATGCTTTTTTCCTCTTCTCCCAGGGGAAGTTCGAATAATCCCTCAACCATCTAATTTACTTGATGGACCTATTTTAGTTTGAATAAAAATATCTGATAAAGCAAAGACATTATAATGAAGTGAAACAGCTAGGCAGCAACATAAATAATTAAATTAAACTAATTTCTTCTCTTGAACAGAGGACAGCATCAAACTCTGAACTAAGACACTGCGATACCTATGTTCAACAAATTAATTTGCAGATCTCGTTAGTCACACATCAAAGCACTGCCTATCAACTAGTAACACAATTATAATTGAACATGTCAACAGACAACTTTCTGAACAAGACATCTTAAATTTATAGATGTGACGTGACACATGAAGGCAAGTAATTACAATGAAAGATAGAACCAGCCCCTGCATATCCAACATATCTTGCTAATAAACCTTCACACATTAAAGTAAGCTGTGCTATCAGAAGGCTCGTGATGTTGGTGGGAAAAATCAAAATGCTAGAATAAGAAGCATTTATAATTGTTCAACACGAATAAGAGCATTGTGAACAACGTACCCATTTCAACAACAACAAAAAGGACTAAAGCACAAAACATCAACAATCTAAGAGATTACCAGACTTTCAACAAGTCTAACACACAACTCCTAAGTATCACGCTTATGGGAAGCATACCAGACTGCACAGAAGTGTTCACCAAAGAACTATGTTTATACAAGCACATCTAATGTAGGATACACAACTACAAGAACTATGAAAACAAGAACTATGAAAACAAATACATTACATTACAACAAATACATCACCCCACTAAAAACATGGCTTTAATCCTTAAACTTCTTCATCTTCTACTACTTCTTAATATCCTTCTAATACACTATTCTTTTACTTCCTATGAACATCTTAACCTTATCAATTCTCCTAATTTAGCCACACACACAACCTCCATTCTTCCTCAAGCTAAACAAACACACACTAACATCCTCTCATCTTCACCCTACCTTCCCCCCCTATACCACAAACTACATCACATCAGGTCGCTAACCTCAAAACGGTTCTATCTATTACCCTCCAAAACCACAAAGACATTTCCAATCCCACAAACCCTGTTACTGTTACATGGAGATATCCACCCCAACCCTGGCCCCAATAATCCTCTTAACCATGACCTTTCTAAACATTCTGCTGACATCTCTAGCTCACCTTTCTCTAATAACTCCCTCTCTATAGCACACCTTAATATTCGCAGCATCAACAATAAAATCACACAACTCCATGCTATAATTGACTTCTATGCCTTTGATATCCTCTGTCTCACTGAAACCTGGCTTAAACCAGGCATAAAGACAACGAAATCACCCCACCTGGCTATAGCACCTTAAGGCAAGATCGTCCTAACAAAAAGGGTGGAGGAGTAGCTTTACTTTACAAATCCCAGCTACAAGTGTCCTTAATGGACTCCCTACCTCCCTCTCTAGGTAATGCCGAAATACTCTGTACCAAACTCCAACTAAACAAAAACAAAGCCATCTACATAATATGTTCCTACATCCCTCCAGGCAATAACTTAAACACACTTGAAAATATTCTCTGTTGGGTCTCCTGCAACTTCCCTCAAGAAACTATAATCTTAGGTGACTTTAATATTGATTGGAATTCCTGCAACTCTCCCAAACCTACCTTTCACCTTAATCTCTTTAACTTTCAACAAACTATTAGCTCCCCAACTAGAATTGACAAAACAACCAATAAACAAGCAATCCTGGACTGGATATTGATTAACAATAATCCCCATTCTTATAAGACTGGAATACTCCCAGACAATATCAGCGACCATCTCCTTACCTATATCACTAAACAAAAAGATAATACTCTCAAACAAGCTATTTACCGTACTGCATAATAAAAACAAATTTAACTTGTCCTCCTTCCTAAATGACCTCAAGGCATGCAACTGGTCAACTCTAAAACACCTCCCACTTGACGAAGCAGTTGCCTATTTCAATACCACTTTCCTACTAATTCTACAGCAGCATGCCCCAGCTCGATTAATAAGAATAAGCTCCAAAGCTGCCCCTTGGCTTTCCAAATCAACCAAACAAACTATGCTAGATAGAAATAAAATTTGGACTAAATGGAGAACCACTAAAACCCTGATGACCTTCTACACTTTAAACACCTTAGAAATACTACAAAAACTCATCCATCTTGATAAGAAAAACTATTACCTTCAATACCAACATAACCAAAATTACAACCCTAAAAATTCTGGCCCGAATCAATAAACTTCTACATCCAGGGAATACCAAAACTCCCACACCTACTACCTTAGCACAAACTTCACCCAACATAATAGCCGATACCTTTAATAACTTCTTCTCTGAAACAGTCACCTCTTTAGCTAACACCATGACTCCCCTTCCCTCAACACACCTCTCCTCCAAATAACACCCCACCCTAAAATTTAGCACAGTCTCCACAGCCCACATCGTAAGTTACTCTCTCAACTTAAACCCTGCACCCCTTCAGCCGACAAACTACCAGCTGAATACCTACAACTAGCAGCATCTGAACTAGCTTACCCAATCTCGATCTTAATTAACAGAACAATAACCGAATCTACTATCCCATCCTGCTGGAAGGTCTCCTATATTATTCCCTTCATAAAGGAGGTCACTCTAATGAACTTTCTAATTACCGACCTATAGCCCTACTTTCTCCTCTATCTAAAATTATGGAACGTTGTATTCACCAACAACTCCTAAATCACCTCTTGCAAAATAGCCTACTAGTAGACTCACAACATGGTTTTAGGCCCTACCATAGTACTTCCACGCCCTTCTCTCCTTCACTGACACAATAAACAGAAATCGCAATAACAACCTTTTCTCCTCAGCCCTATTCCTAGACCTCTCAAAAGCCTTTGATATGGTTAACCATCAACTACTCCTAGATACACTGACATCACTTTCACTTGACTCTTCAGCAGTACAATGGTTTGACTCATATTTGAATGATAGAAAACAAGCTGTCCTCTGGGACAGCCATATATCCTCACAGCTCCCAATCAATATCGGTGTTCCTCAAGGATCCATCTTAGGTCCCTCCTCTTCTCTACATTTATAAATAACCTGGCTACTTCACTCCCAACATCCACTTGTATTCAGTATGCAGATGATTCAACTCTCATCTGTTCTGCTTCATCTTCAGGAGAACTCCACTCTTCCACCCAGAAACTCTTTACTACGGCTGAAAAATGGTTCCAACATATCTGTCTCCTCCTTAATCCCAAAACCAAATTACTACTCTTTACACCAACACTTAAATCTCCCCTATCTCATTTTCCATCACATCTGGCAATGGCACGATCATCAATCCTGACTGTTCCACTAAACTCCTAGGTGTTACTATAGACAATCAACTGAGTTTTGACTGTCACATTGATCTAACCATCAAGGCTGTTAATAAAAAGATAGGTGCCCTGTACAGACTTAAGCCCTTTCTTACTGCAGCTACCCGAGTGTCTCTTGCCCAAACTCATCTCCTATCTACACTACTGTATGCCTCCTCCTCATTTATTAACATTTCAAAAGCTAACCACCAGAAACTAGCCACAGCCTATCATAGTATTGCCAGGTTTGCCACTGGTTCCCCATATCGAACTCACCATTGTCATAATCTCAAAATCCTTAACTGGCTAGAACTACAGAATCAAATTCTCCTACAGCAATTACATATCACCTACAAAATTCTCCATTACCCCTCTAATACACCCATACTTAATAACCTTATCACCCCATACAAAAATCTAACATCCCTTCGCTCAGCCAACAAACTTCTAGTAGCTACTCTCAAATCTTACAACAAAGCAGGTGACTCCTTATTTGCTAATACTGTAGGATCTCACTGGAACAAACTCCCCAAAGAACTAACCACTTTAAGCTCACCCCACCTTTTCAAAAAACAAACAAAAAAACATTTGCAATCTCACTGGCTATGCCCCTGCTCAAATCCTGACTGAGCTTAAAAAACAACCACTCTCTCTCACCCTACATTTTGCTCTTCTACCTACCCTACTTCACTACTTCTTTCCCTCCAAGAAGTAAACCTAGCAACCCACCAGCCTGCTTATTTACTCCTACCTACCTCTTTTTATGTTACCCTCCACTATCTCTAACCTGTTTTTCTCTCCATGTATCTAACCCAGTTCCAATCTTCCTGTGTGCAAATATCTATCCTAATAATAGTACTCATCACTATATCCCTGCTACTAACTGACTTCTATGACTAAAGTTTTACAAACCCTCTACTTGTCCCTATTTTTCTCCCTTCTTCATCTTTTTTTTAGCACTCTATCTATAGTAGTTATTTAAATTATAGTGATTCTGTACTGATGTTTATTTCTTGTTTAAATTGCCTTCCCATTACTATTCTACATATCAATTTTTCCCTTAGTTGCCTGCATGCATTAGTTACTTCTTATTTACTTGTTATTACATGATATTTGTTAGTCACTTAGTTTTATTAGTGGAGCTTTTCTCCTCGGGCCTCTGCTGAAAATGGACATGTATCCAGCCAGACTAGCCCGGTCAACAAATGTAAAATAAAATAAAATAAATATTAAAACAGAACCCACCATACTTACCAAATATGAAGAACACAGCATTTACATTACAGAAACAAAATATAACACAGAGATTGCAGTCAACCATTACTGCCCAACCCATTTCAAAAACAATATAGGTTTAAAAGGCCACCAGACCAACTACAAAGACTGAAGAACTAACTGTCACAATAAAAATGTGAAAATCTAGTTATCTAATCTAGAGATTTTCAATAAACAGAGTTTCCTATAGCAGTTTATACATTTAAAACTAGAGAAGGATCACAACAACCTAGCATCAAAGACACACAATAAGATAGTAGTTATCAAAGGCTACTTAAATAAGCTTTTAAAGAAAGAACACTAACTTGAAATAATTAATTAAATAATATAGTAAGTTATTTAAAATAAACTTGTGAGTATATACAATTATAAGGAAACACCAACCCCCACGCTCGTATGGAATGGTGCAAGGTCCAAACTTTCACAAAATTCAATGAAAATCAAAAAGAAGGCCAGCACTCCAAATCAGCTATCTAGCATAAAGAGTTTAATTCAACTTAAATTAAATTAAACATACATATACAACAAACACCCCAAAGGGGTGAAAGTAAAGCATACCGGTTTTGGCAATCAGCCTTCATTACTGCAATAAAAACCTACATTTGCATCACGTGTGTGTGTGTGTGTGTGTGTGATATATATATATATATATATATATATATATATATATATATATATATATGGGTCTATATTACCAGATCGAAAACCCGTTTCAGCGAACACTACAAGACTGGCTCATATAGCACGAACTACGGTAATGGTGAACGTTCAAAACCGTGAAACATGAAATGTCAAAGTGTCATGGTTGGCCCATCTGCAGTATAGCTCCGTAAGGTAAGTGTGCAATAGTTAGGGACCTTAGGGTTAGGGTGCGGGTTAAGGTAAGTGTATAGATAGGTAATGTATGTAAGGTTTAGTGTAGGGTAAGAAGTAGGGTTTTGTTAAGTGTATGTGTGTGGATTATTTGTTTTGTTTGGGTATATGTCTGTAGGGTAAGTGTGCGATAGTTACGGACCTTAGGGTTAGGGTGCGGGTTAAAGTAAGTGCATAGATAGTAATATATGTAAGGTTTAGTGTAGGGTTAGAAGTAAGGTTTGGTTAGTGTATGTATGTGTTTTATTTATTATGTTTAGGTATGTAGTATGTAGCGCGCGGTGGTGTTGGCTGACTATGACGATTTAAGATTTGAAATTTGGCAGTTTAGGGGGTTCAGCATATTTGTGGTTCACGCTATATGTGTCAGTCTTGTGGTGTTCACTGAAACAGGTTTTTGATCTGGTAATATAGATATATATACACACTCACACACCCATTGTACAAATCCTATTGGCTATTACAATTTCTCATGTCCTGTGGGAATTAAAGCCCCCAACTTAATAATCCACATCCATTCTTTGTAATTTAACATAGAATGCCATTCCTCCTTATGCATATTAAAACACCACACTTTATTAATAATAATAAATGAAAATCAGGCAGTAATATGTTTCAAACTGTGTTTATATAGAGCACTGGTACTGCTTGCACATCTAATGTTACTTAAAATGATCTGATACTCTCAATTTAAAGGGATATGATGTCTGACCCACATTAAAGGCCGAAAAGGTGCATTTAGCCAGATATACAACCCAGTCTGTACTACAATTGCCATAAACCAAAATAGCAAAAACTTTTGAACAATTTGAAGAAGTGAAGCATTTGTCTTTTTGAACAAATTTGCAAAAACTACAATGTCCACATGGATAACAACCCACATGTTTGTTCCCTTCCAAAGTAGATTGTGAATTTACCTTACCTATGTTAATACATTTTTGTAATGATTAAACCAGCCAGCCATTGTTTTCCCTTTCCTGTAAGTAAAATGACATTTAGGTGGTATTAACCCCTGTAACCTATCATCCATATGTAGTACATCCCAATATTTACGTATTACCCCCATTAAGAAAGATGTATTTTCCCCATGATTCATAATAAACCTGATGGGTTGTTTATTGGAATTATCCTTTACTTGATACCTCAATAGTTCAGACCTAGTGACCTTTTCATTAGACAGTAAGGCTTGCTGAACGTTCCACCTTGAATATCCCCAATTAGAAAATCTCCAAACCATATCTTTCCCACTATTTTTGTGGTAGCGATATTGTGTATTACAGAAGTTGGATGTGCAATTTTATTTTATGACTACACAATATGTAGCATATGGTTCTTGCAACTACAGTATAGGATATGGCAGGGTCCTGTTGCATTAACAGTGCGGGGAAGATTACACTTAGTAATGTATGTCTAGTTCCAAATGTTAAAACTACAATATATATATAGAAATCTTTATAATTTCAAAACAGCTGTTTGACCTGTTACACTCCTGTGCCCTCTTGACTGTTATATATTTACCTTTGTTTTTTTGAAAATCTTATTGTTATGGATCATATTCACATTTTGGAAGGCTTATCAGCTGATAAGGATGATTTACAAGTTTTTGAGCCTTCTGTGCAGGAAAGTATTAATATATCCACTGATGGGGTAAAATCAGCCTCATGTATAGATATTTTTCAAAAGTTATATGTGGCTGTGAAGGAGTTGAGAACACATATATGGCATTTAAGGCTATTCAAAGCATATTGCAGTAAGAACATTACACCAAGAGGATTATGTATCAAAATTCAGCCCTTTGTTGAAGGTATAGATACATTACTTCAGCAATGGCATGAGGCCCAACAGTCAGCCTCGATGGCATTCATAAAAATTTTAACTGTGTTTTATGAATGCAGAATCTGAGCTTTAACCAAGGGAATTCAAGAAGTATATGATATGGCCAAGCCTTTTAAAGATGAAGATGTTTATTCAGAACAGATTTCTTTGTTATCTAAAAGTTTGATGACAGTAGAAAAAGATTTAAAGTTCAGAATGGTTAAAAAATTTCAACGTGATTCTAAAGATTGTTCTTTAGGTAAAACTTTTGAATTTAAGAAACTGGTCCAATTTGTGGACAAACAGTCTTCTCCCTCTGATAATTTTAAATGTAAAAGGAAAAGATCTATTCTGAAGAAATTTAAGATTTACTCAGATACTTTGGCAGATGAACTCTCTTCAGCCATGGATAATGAGGGCATTGCACCATCTAACTCTCCCCCTTAGTAAGAAAGTTAATGGTGATATCCCTTTAGGAGGGTTAGAAGGGGTGGGCGGAATCATAAATGTCGAAGGCACAAGTTTGGAAACAATGTTACAGATGATGATGCACAAATAGATGTTGGTTCTAATGTACATAATATTTCATCTGTGGTATTAACAAAAGCAGAGTGTGAACTGCTAAATAAAGTTACTGGATTTATTCCATGTTACTCGGTGTCTGAACATATCTTTGCACAAGATGTTATTTCTTTTTGTAGGACTTTGAATTTGAAATTATGTTTTGATCAACAACCTATTGCTAACTCAGGTTCCCAAGGATTCAGGTTTAGATCATCTTCCTTTATGCCTCCTCTGAACAAGCATGTTGCTATGTTTCAAAACTTGGTTTTGAAGGATCTACATTTTTCATATAATTTACATAAACAGAGTAGGCAGCATATTTTTTCAAATGTACAGCGACAAACTTTGTGTAGGTTAAGTCAAAATAAGAAACTAGTTATTAATCAAGCTGACAAAGGAGGAGCAGTCGTAGTATGGAATTGGGAAATGTATTACAATGAAGCTATCAGCCAACTATCGGAGCATCAGTTTTATCAACTGATGCATTGGGAGCCTACATCAGTTTTTAAAAAGAGATTATTGACTTTTTACATAAAGCATTGGAAGAAGGTATTATTCCTAAAAAAGTAATGTATCATCTTACAGTGTTAAACCCTACTAGACAGATTTTTTTATATGTTACCCAAAATCCATAAAAACCTTAATAAGCCTCCAGGCAGACCAATAGTTTCAGGAAGGGGGTCTTTAACAGAACCCCATTCTGCTTTTTTGACCAGATATTTGAACCCCCTATTAGTATATGTGCACTCACATATTCAGGATACCACCAAATATTTGAACATGATTAATGAGATGCAAATTGAGGATGAATGATTGTTATGTACATTGGATTTATCGGCATTATATACCAATATTCCGCATTGGGCAGATCTTTTGGTTTTGGAATATTGGTTAGCATGAACTTCCTTATATAGCCCTGGATTCCATACATTTTTATTGTGTCTAACTGAGCATGTCCTCACAAAAAATGTATTTTATTTTGACAATCAGTGTTACATTTGAAAGGGACTGTGGTGAGGGCTTTTTTTGCACCCATTTACGCAGATCTCTTTATGGGATATATATAGAAAAACAATTGATTTATGGTGGGTGCCATAATTTTTTTCTAAGTTCGATGGATATTTGTTGTCATTATTTGGATGACTACTGGTTGATATGGCATTCTAATATGGTGTATCTACATGAATTTGTGGAATATTTGAATGAAAATAAGTGGGGTATCAACTTTATGGTAAATTACCATATGAAGGTTATTACATTTTTGGATGTAGAAGTTACTTTAAGGGATGATGGTACTCTACAATGTTCAATATTCAGAAAACACCCTCACTTTAACACATTGCTGCATGCCACCAGCTGCCATCCAAAACATATGATTGACAATATTCCTAAGTCTCAATTTTTGAGACTCAAGAGAATATGTTCATCCACTGAGGATTTTGGTATTCAGGCTCAGGATATGGTTTGGAGATTTTCTAATAGGGGATATTCAAGGTGGAAGGTTCAACAAGCCTTACTGTCTACTGAAAAGGTCACTAGGTCTGAAATATTGAAGTATCAAGTAAAGGATAATTCCAATAAACAACCCATCTGGTTTATTATGAATCATAGGGACAATACATCCTTCTTGATGGGGTAATACATAAATATTGGGATCTACTACATATGGATGATAGGTTACAGGGATTAATACCACCTAAATGTCATTTTGCTTATAGGAAAGTGAAAACAATGGCTAGCTAGTTTAATCATTACAAAAAATGTATTAACATAGTTAAGGTAAATTCACAATCTACTTTGGAAGGGAACAAACTTGTGGGTTATTATCCATGTGGACATTGTATTTTTGCAAATTTGTTCAAAAAGGCAAATGCTTCACTTCTTCAAATTGTTCAAAAGTTTTTGATATTTTGGTTTATTGTGATTATAGTACAGATTTGGTTGGATATCTGGCTAAATGCATCTGTTTGGCCTTTTATGTGGGTCAAACATCACTGCCCTTTAAATTGAGACTATCAGAACATTTGAGTCGCATTAGACGTGCAAAAGGTACAAATGCTCTATATAAAAACAGTTTGAAACATATTACTGCCAGATTTTCATTTATTATTATTGATAAAGTGTGTGGTTTTAATATGAATAAGGAGGGATGGCATGCTATATTAAATTACAAAGAACAGATGTGGATTATTAAGTTGGGGACTTTATTTTCCCTGGGACTTGATGAACAATTGTAATAGCCAATAGGATTTGTACAATGGGTGTATGTATACATGTGATGCAAATGTATGTTTTTATTGAACTGATAAAGGTTGATTGCTGAAACTGGAATGCTTTACTTTTACCCTTTGGGGGGGGGGGGTTGGTGTATATGTATGTTTAATTTAGAGTTAAATTAAACTCTTTATGGTAGAGAGCTGATTTGGAGTGCTGGCCTTCTTTTTGATTCATATACAATTATAAACCTAGAAAACCTGCATGTAAGACAACCACTAAGCTATAGTAAATATTTAAGAAATAATAAGAAGAATATAAGTATTACAAATAAGTATATTAATCAAGAAAGAAGAAAAGAAATGTGCACTACACCTAACAGTGGTATAAAACTACTAATTCTAAATGTGAGTAATAAAATTAAATGTAAATATGAGAATAATAAAAAAGCTTGATTACCTTAGTGAAGTATGCATCCAGGTTTCCTAATTTGATTAATGGATGTTTAAAAGAGACATACACAAATTATTATGAAAAATCAGGGAAAGAAGGCCACTTGTTAAGTAAACTGTTGTTAAAGCTACAGAGTCACTTTTCCTTCATTTTCTTTTTTTTTTCATTAGTTTTCCAACCATTTCTTTCAACTTGTCATTTCAGGGTACCACTATTCCAGTCCACATCCTGTGTTTGGTCCATTATATTTTTCGATTTCAGGAAAGACAATGCCATGTCTAAGTCTTCAAATGTTTTGATTTCATCTGAGAGAAATAATTTAAGTTTAGTAGAAAAAAAGTAAGTAAAGCATTTATCTGTTTCTTCTTGATTTCTTTAATGGTATAAATCATTCCTTTTGGTTATCACTACAGATGAGTAGTCATTGTCAAATTTTATTTTATCATCCACTTTGATGGGAGATTTTGACAAAGCTGTTTTGAGTACTATGGTAGATCTTGGTAATGACTTATTTTTAGTGGAGACAACCAAAGACCTATGTGCTCTCTTGATGCCATAAGACATAGTTTCTAGTAAATCAAGGATTTTAGGAAGTTTACCATATTTCTGTCTTCTATTTTCTGAGACAAACCAAAAATGCAGATGTTGTTTCTCCAGGATCTGTTTTCTAGGTCATCTATTTTACTCAAAAGTAGAGTATTTTGTTTCAATAGGAATCCAGTGTTGTTTTCTTAATTAGTTAATCTTCCTTCCATGTCATTTAGAGCGTCTTCTATCCCAATATTTGCATTTTTGTGTTGATTGAGAGGCTTTTGAATTGCTCTATTTGTTTTCAGCATTTTTGTTTAAAGTTGTGTAATTTATTGTCCATTTTGTCCATTTTCAATGAAAGTTCTTGGATATTAGTCAAAACAGTCTGAAAACCCTTCTTCAAGGTTAGAATCTTGAGAAATTACATTTGTGAGACAAGTTTTGTGTATGAAGACATTTTCTAGGCAAATGTTTGTCAGAAAACTATTAGAATATTTAAATATTTTTTTGATGTTATCATTCAGGACAACTCAAAGTATTAGCTTGTAGTCAAAAAAGCAGAGTTAGATAATTAGAAATATAATTTCCAGTCAGAAATAGAATAAAATAGCAAAACTGACAAAATATGCTTCTATCTAGACTGCATCCTGTCCACACCCAGTTGTATATCTTTTCAAATGCCTCTAGCATAATAGATTTTGTTGTGGAACTTATAGTCAAGTATGAAGCTTGGTAAAGCTGTTTATGTGATAGGGCAAGTAAAACATCTGTATCTGTCACAATTTTAAACTGATGAGAAACTTGTGTAAACATTGTTAGCATAATCTAACCACAGGGTGAAGATATTGGGTCCAAAACTACTGATATAAATTTAGAGACCCTCTACTTACAGAAATTAAAAAAAAAAAATACACACACACACACACACACACATATATATATATATATATATATATATATATATATATATATATATATAGATATGCACATACCTATATCTGAATTTGTATATATATATATATATATATATATATATATATATATATATATATATATATACACACACACAAACACCTACTTTTTTATATTATCAGTCTACAGAATTCAAATCAGCCAGCACCATAGTAACTTCCTATTACTAGTTTTATTTTTTCTAGCTCTAAATGCCTTCATAATCAGACATCTTGATGAGCTTTTTTCTTGTAAAGCTACTTCTTACCCATGATGCACTGCTTGAGCACAGATGAGGATGTCAGTTCACCATAATTGCCACTGTCAGATCACAGTTTCACTTAGAATTTGAACAGTGGGAAATAATGTTACTATTTATTTATTTAATTTTTCTTTGTTTACAGTGAAAGTCTGACTGGGTAATACCCATTTTTAGTGGAGGTCTAGGAGAAAGAAAGATAAATTGCTAAAAAAAGAAACCTTTTTTATTTTAAAATATACCACTTTGGAACCTAAAGGGTTAAACAAATAATGCAACTGGAAATATGTGATATAATTGATTAATTATTTAATGGGTTAATTGTTTAATTTTTTAAGTATATAAGATGGATGAGGGTTGTATGTCTTTGTACTCATAAAAGGCTTGTAGCCGAAGCGCTAAGTCTTGTTCTAAATAAAATTGGTGAATTACCAGAGACCGTGATTATATATTGTTGCGTTCTTATTTTTAATTCCTGAGTTTTCATGGTTTTGTAGAAAAAATCCATTTGTTTACATTGCATTATACTTAGTTTCAGTTAAACACAGAGTAGTTACATTTCTATTTACATTTATATGCATATATATGCATACAGTAGTTACATTTATGCATTCTAAGATTTTACAGTGGTAGAAGTTGCAAAAGAGGTAGTTCACATGCAGATTAGTGGATTTTACTTGCAGCAGTTTTGTATAAATTTTGTGTCATTTCAGTGAGAGGTTGAGAGTATTCTGTTTAAAGAGTATTTGGAGAGTGTTATTTGGTGAGGACAAAGTCTTAACCTGGTGATGAGTATATTCAGGACAAATTACATTACATTTGCATTAAATGTTACATTTATAAATCCATCAAAAAAGTGTCAGTGACTATTATCAGTGACTCTTACATATTTGTTACATAATTAGTAAAATGTTCTTGTAGAATTATAAAGACATAACTAAGAAAATATCCTTATTTTAAAAATGCTAAAAATTTGTGAGTTTCTGTACTAGTTTTCCTCCTGCTTTTCTTCCTAAATCAACCAAAATATTTATTTATTTATTTTTATTTTACATTTGTTTACCGGGAGAGTCTGACTGGGCATATAACCCTTTTTCAGCAGAGGCCTGGGGAGAAAAGCTCCATTATTAGTAAAGTATCTTGTTAGTAGAAAGAAAATTGTATAATACAATAAAGAAAAAAATAGTAACAGATATTCATAACGGTAAAAAGATTAGAACAGAATAAATTGGTCAAGTGGGAGACAAGACCAATAGTCTTATATAACAATGCTTCTAGAAGACAGTTCTTACAGTAGTAGGAGGTAGTGACATTGTATACAATGAGTGCAATTACGATACTTAGTCTTATATACAGGTAGCATAGCAAACTGAGGACTTGAAATCTGGCAGATATTAACAGTGAGATAAAAAAAAACATAAGGTAGTCATATAGGTTAAATTCAATGGTCATTACATATGCAATTAAAATTTTAAAATCAGCTAGTTCCATGGTTTGGGCTACACATGCCCAGTACATATACAAATCCAGGAATTGGTGAGGTGGGCTTTAATGTGATACTTGAAGTTTTTTATGCTCATTATAGTTCTTATTTCAAGTAGTAAGGCATTCCACAGTTTAGCAATGTAGTTGAAGTATAGAGAGTCACCTGAGCTATTTTTACTCCTGGTTACTTCAGTTAAAGCTTTATTAGTGGATCTTAGCGGACGGGGATTTATATGGTGATTGAGGAGGCATTGTAGAGCTGGTGTTTTATCAGGTTTATAGTACATTTGGTGGGCAGTAGAGAGTTGTGTGAGAATGAGTTGGTGGAGTAGTTCTAACCAAGAAAATTGTCTTAGGACCTTACAATGATGGGTTCTAGGAGGACAGCTAGTGGCAAATTTAGCTATCTTATTATAGCAGACATCTAGCTTGCTTAGGTCTGATTTGGAGAGGTTGGTAAGGATGGGTGAAGCATATAGTAAAGTTGACAGAAGATGTGTTCTGGCTGTGGTTATTCTAGAGTTTGCGGTTAGGTAGTTTTTGCATCTGTATAAGGTACCTATTTTCTTGTGTACTTTTTTTATAATCTGGGCAATGTGTAAGTCGAACTTCAGATTTTGATCAATAACACTGAGAAGTTGGGTGGATGGTACTGGTTCAATCAAAGTCTTATTACTGGATGTGCTATTGAAGTAAGTGGATTAGGTTTTTAATTTAGTGGAGTGGAAGAACATTTGTTTAGTTTTATTTGGGTTCAAGATTAATTGGGCATCTGCCAACCATGATTCAATAGCATTGAAGGATGTTTGGGTTAAGTTCTGTAGTTCAGGTAGAGTTGGGGCAGAATATATGACAATGGAGTTGTCTGCATACTGTACAAGGGTGGCCAAAGTTGTAACATTATAGATATTATTTGTAAACAGGTTAAAAAGGAGGGGGGCGAGAATAGACCCTTGAGGCATTCCCATTGTCACTGTTAGTAAGGGAGAAAGAACTTTGTTCCATCATACCACTTGTTGACAATCTATGAGGTAGTCTGAAACCAGGCTAGAGTGGAGTAGCTTAGGTTCAGTTTGGACAAGGCAGTCAGCAGTTTGTTATGAGACACTGTATTGAAGGTTTTTGATAAGTCTAAAAAGATTGCTGATACTAGGTCACCTTTATTTCTAAGTTGACTGGTGGTGTTAGTGAAGCTAATAAGGGCTCTGGTAGTACTATGGTAGGGGCAAAAGCCATGATGAGTATTTGTAAGTAATTTATTGTCTAGGAGATGGTTAAGTATTTGGGTGTGAACACACCTTTCAAGGATTTTTGATAGAGGGGATAGGATTGCTATGGACCGATAGTTAGAAAAGTTGGTGGAGGGACCTCCTTTGTGTAGGGTATGATATGAGCAATTTTCCAGATAGTGGGGATGCATTGCTCAGATATGGAATGGTTAATTAGTAGGGAAACTGGATAAGAGATGGCTTCAGCTGTATTTTTAAGTATGTTGAGGGTAGGTTGTCAGCTGCCAGGGTTGTGGGTTTTAGCCTGAGCAAGTATTTGTGTATGTTGTGTGCTGGGACTGATTTTTAAGGAGAATGTGTTATTATCCAGTAGAGAGGTTAGGTTGATGGGCAGTGATGGGAAGTTTTGGTTAATAAGGATTTTGATGGAGTCAATGAAGTATTAAACTGGGTAGCAATACATTCTAGGGGATTACTTGCTGTTGGTTGAAGGGTCTTAGTTTGACCTGGTTGTAGTATTTTATTTAAAGTGGTCCAGAATTTTTGAGGATGGTTTTAGTATTTAGCTTGCAAACTAGTATAGTAATTCTTCTTATCAAGTCTTATTTGGGTTTTATCTTTGTTTCTTAGCTGGAGGTTCTTCTGGTGAGTCACTATTGATTTTTTGTGGGTCCATTCATGCCACACTTTATCCCTTTCTTTTAGGAGTGATTTTGTCTGTTTAGTGAGCCAAGAAGAGTAATTAGATTTTGCTTGTATTGTCCTGATAGGGGACATCTTATTTAAGATATTTAAAAATGTGGTGTTAAAGTAGTTGACTGCACTGTCCAGGGATAAAGGTTTGAGGGGTTTCCAGTTGCAGAGCTTAAAGGATGTTATCAAATATTGAGGCCTAAAATTTTTGGTGTTGCGAATTTGGTAAGTAGATTTTTTTTGTAGGATTTGCCTAATGATGTGTGATATATGTTGGGAGGTGGTCACTGAGTGAATCAGGGAGGGTACCAGAACTATAGGAAAGTGTGGAGAAGTTGGTGAGAATCCAGCCTTTAATGGCTTGCAACACTCAGCTAATTTGTGAAGTTACCCTCAGTGGTTATTAGGGTTTTGGGTTTTTTTTGCCTTCATATTTCAAAAGGAAAAAAAAGTCTGTGGCTCCAGGGTAGGGAAATAATGCAACTTTAATTGACAATATACAATTTTATAACCCCAATGGGTTTATAAAAGAGCTACAGCTGCCTTACCGTTTGTATTTTTCTCAGCAAAAGGTTTTCAAACACAATTGGCAAATTTATATTAGAATAAAGGGGACATGCTCCTGAAGAAAATATTATGAGATTTCTTTCAGTTCCAGGATAGTGTGATTGCAGGATAGAAATGCCACAGAGAGGAATAAACTGCTAAGTCATGTTTCTTTAATATGAGGTAGTATGGAGGATCATTCTATAGACAGTAAAATATAATCTGGGCAAAGAAAATGTTGTTAGGGTTTAAGTCTCCTTTAAATATATTTTAGTTTTTCATAGTCTTTCAAACTGTAACACTTACAGAAGGTAGTTTCCTTATACATTCTTAACCATTCAGCAAGTAGTAAGCTAGAAATGGTAAAAAAAATGTTAGTGTAAAAGCAAAGATTGTATGTTTACACAATCAGTCGCAGAGTGTTATATACTTATCAGATGCTTTACAGAATCATAGCAATGATATCCTGCATAACAGAACTGATTTGTTTGTAGGTATAGGAATTGTGCTGGAAAAATATTATTTATAAACAAAATCTGATGCAGTGCTAGGAATCATACTCATAGTAAGATACCACTAGATATCTGTAGTAAAGTAGAGCCAGAATGAAAGTGAACAGAAAGCTTAAATGTCATTAAGAAGCAGTTGCAGCCAAAATAATGGGTAAATAGTATGGCTGCTGTTATAAAGGCAACCTGCTTCACAATTGTATTAATCCATAAAACATGAAAAAAGTGGCTAAAATGATGATTTTCCATTGCTTACATTGGAATACAGGTCTAAAATATTACTTATGACACTAGATGAAAAACAGGGTTTGTGACAAATAATGCTAGCTAAAGTGAGCTCCAAAACTATGCTGCCATCCTCATCTATGGCTGTGAGCTTTGAGTAGTGACTGAAAGGATGAAATCACAGACAAAAAGGTCTGAAATGAGGCTTCTTCACATTGGAACTCTGCTATTTCTCTCTGTGGCAGTGCAAGAAATTCAATAATGCAAGAGGATCTTAGGTACAACCGCTACTCTTCCATGTTGTCAGGAATTGGCTGAGGTGGATAAAAAATCTTGTAAGGACACCCCATTGGGGCATCTCACAGGAGATGTACTAAGAAAAATATTCTTGGAGGAAGCCCTGTGATTGATTTAGGACACACTGCAGGAATTACTGCTCTCAGTTTATCTGGGAACACATGGAATCCTACAGGATAAGAAGTTGATTTTTTTAGGATTTGGAGGTCTGATGCTCACCAGTTACATCAAGCTTATTAAAAATAAATTAATTGATGGAGATACATGCCTATAGTTTGGCTGATGCTATGACTGCTTTATATATGTTGTGCTACTTTCTGAATCTGAATGTAATACTTCTGTGGAGCAAATTATAGGTAGTTGTCTTCCAGAATATGGTGAAATCAGAGACTCTCAGAACAGAACAAAGGATTAACAATCATGTATTATTTAAAATCACCTGAATGAAAGATATTACACTGAAGAAATAAAATGTTTTTATATAAACACCATGCATAACATCTAAGCTGTAACAGAATATGCTAAGTCTATAATAGAATATGGCATAATGTATTTAGGTAAGCCATAAATAAAACCTGAAAAAATAACAGTGTGAAAACTGTAAGCTAGAAAATGAGAGGAAATACGAAGCATATTTTTCTTTAGGATACTTATTTCAGAAATGATTTTAAAGGGTGTACTTCTTGCCCCTGCACCACAGCTTTCAATATTAAATTTGATAACTCTAAGGGTGCTGCACCTCAGAGAATAAGGAATTGCATGGCTTTACTGTAAAAGTACGTGTTGCTTTTATCTTTGAAATAACATGATCATAGGTTTAGTATATTTCATTCTGAGGCTAAGAGCGCTGTGCTGTTATATCTGGGAGGTGAGAGAAGTATAGTACACCTTCAAAATGTTTTATGTGGTGTTATGTATGTAGTAATCTTACATTCCTTATTTTCTAACTGAATGTAGTCAATACCTCTATACATTTAATTTCTGTTGTGATCCTATAAATGGGAGTTTGTATAGCTGAGCAGCTGCATTTTGGAGATGGTGTTTTAGAAGCTGATTTTGTAAGATTTAATTTTGTAATGTACTGCAGCAAAACAAAATATTTTCCAAACAGAAATAAACAGAAGTGTTGGCTTACTATCATAATTTCAAACATGTTTATGAACTCAAAAAAACATTGGTGAAAGTTATGATAGCGACGAAGAAAAAGAACAAACAAAAAAAATGTTGACAATTCAAAATCAAATTGTCGACATTTTTCAAACATACCATCACATCTGGTGTCATACAACACACATTTTGCAAGGTGGCAAGCACCCCTGCATCCCCAGTGTGGTGGATGCAGCCCCCCACATCCCCCGCTACTTATATATACAAAGTCCAAGATCATACTACAGTGAGGGAAAGGGTATGTTTCCCGATCCCCACTATATTGTGATCTCCACTCAATATGCAGAATTCACAACAGAAAACGCACAGTAGCATTCGTTGTTGTGCATTCAGCATGTTTTTTTTTTCGCACATACAAACCTGTGCAAACTTACTTTCGGATAGCCAATGTTGCACACTTCAGCTGCGACATTTTGATGGTACACTGAAGTGTTCATACTGTCATACAACAGTTAAGCATTCCATTAGAACACACTTTGTCAGTCTTTCTCTAAGAACATTTCTTTGTTACTCAGTGTAATTTGTGTACTCAAGTTTATTATAATATTTTCTTGTTACTTCTGTTTTTTCATTGTTGGGCTGAACTGGAAAAATGATCCATTTGGATCAATGATCTATTCCAGTTAACAAATGAAAGTTAAGTAAAGAAATAAGTAAGCAAGCAAGTAACTAAATCTAGTGTCAGGTTCAGACATTTCACACTGGACACTTTGCTATTTTGATTCAGTGCTGCAAGAGCATTTGCATCTGCTTTTTTAGTGTTTAAAAAATGTTAATATAGCCTAGAACTGTTTCAAAGTTCAAAGACTTTCTCAGTTTATTTGACAATTTTTTATGTTTAGTAGATATTTAAGTTATGTTATTTCATTATTTCTTTTGATGATGAAGTGAGTGTCCTAAAGTCTTTTTTAGCAATGTGCACTAAACGTTAACAATACCTTGTAACATCTTGACATAGCTTACATTGTTTGCAGGAATTAATTCATGAACAGCTTTGAACTTGTTAGGATCAGGTAACACAAATGTATAAGAAAAGATAAAAACATAAAATTCTAATTTATCTTTGTCAAATTCAAACTTATTTGAACAACATTGAATCTTCACTACTGAGGTGACTTTCTTGGGATACATGTGTTGAGAACACAATAATGAGGTTATGACTGGGAACCCGGTTATAATCCTCTATATTAAACATACTAGTGTTCTCAGTACTGATTATAAATGCTTATTTGCTGACAGTACTAAAACATCCCTGTATGTTTGCTTTATAATTCAGGCAGAACTGTGCTGTTCCCCAAACTCTTATTGTAACTAGCTCCTAGCTGTGATTGTAGCATTTGGTTCAATCTGACACCCAACATTCTAAAATAAAACTCACCAGGGTTGCAGCATTGTTAAATATAAGCAATAACCAAATGACGTAGTGTGGTATATTGAAGATTTACCCACGGTTGGTGTGGTTTAATCATGAGGGTGAATATACTACAACCACAACCATGGAGTCGATTACTGCTATTATACAATGACATTATTTAAGGGAAAAAAAATACTTACTTTTCTTAAATAATGTCTTTGTATAATGCCCTTCCATGGTTTTGGGGTATCCCTGGTCTTTTTCTGATGTACTGCGCATGTGTATGGGACTTGTGTTACCATGCTTACGCAGTACATCAGTGCTGTGCAAAGGGAGAAATGGAGAAAAAAAGATCTCCTTTGCCTTTTTTTTTTTTTTTTTTTTTTTTTTTTTTTTTTTTTTTTATTGAAAACAAAAAAAACAGGAGACTTAATGATCAAGGGAGAGCCAGGACAGACTAAATAAAAGAATTATCAGGTAAGTTCCTATAATTTTTACAGAGCTTACCTGATTATCCTTTTATTTTGTCTGCGCCGTCTCTCTCGTTCATTTCAGGTCTTCCTTTTTCTTTTTTTGTTTGTTTTAAAAAAAGAAAAGTGAAAAAAATTGCGAGATATACTAATGGGAAAAAGTCCAGGTGACTGGACCTTTTCCCGTTGGTATATTCTCATATTTACAATGGGTACACTGGTTGGACTGACCAATCAGCATACTCATTTTTGAATATTAATAGCCAGTTACTGGAAAGTGAGAGGATGCCTGAGGAATGGAGAAAAAGTGTTTTGGTACCGATTTTTAAGAATAAGGGTGATATGCAGAGCTGTAGTAACTACAGAGGGATTAAATTGATCAGTAACAGTATGAAGTTATGGGAAAGAGTAGTGGAAGCTAGGTTAAGAAGGGACATGATGATTAGTGATCAGCAGTATGGTTTCATGCCAGAAAAGAGCACTACAGATGCAATGTTTGCTCTGAGAGTGATGGAGAAGTACAGAGAAGGTCAGAAGGAGTTGCATTCTGTTTTTGTAGACTTAGAGAAAGCATATGACAGGGTGCCTAGAGAGGAGTTGTGGTATTGTATGAGGAAGTCAGGAGCATCAACTAAGTATGTAAGAGTGGTACAGGATATGTACGAGGGTAGTATGACAGCGGTGAGGTCTGCGGTGGGAGTGATGGATGCGTTTAAGGTGGAGGTGGGGTTACATCAAAGATCAGCTCTGAGCCCTTTCTTATTTGCAATGGTGATGGACATGTTGACAGACGAGATCAGACAGGAGTCCCCGTGGACTATGATGTTTGCAGATGACATTGTGATCTGTAGTGAGAGTAGGGAACAGGTGGAGGAGACCCTGGAGAGATGGAGATATGCTCTAGAGAGAAGATGAATGAAGGTCAGCAGGACTAAGACAGAATATATGTGTGTGAATGAGAGGGAGGATAGAGGAATGGAGAGGATGCAAGGAGTAGAGGTGGCAAAGTGGATGAGTTTAAATACTTGGGATCAATAGTTCAGAGTAATGGTGAGTGTGGAAGAGAGGTGAAGAAGAGAGTACAGGCAGGATGGAGTGGGTGGAGAAGACTGTCAGGAGTGATTTGTGACAGACGAGTACCAGTAAGAGTGAAAGGGAAGGTCTACAAGAGGGTAGTGAGACCAGCTATGTCATATGGGTTGGAGTTAGTGGCATTGACAAAAAGGCAGGAGTTTGAGCTGGATGTGGCAGAGTTAAATATTCTAAGATTTGCACTGGGTGTGAAGAGGGTGGACAGAATTAGGAATAAGTATATTAGAGGGTCAGCCCAGGTTGGAAGGTTTGGAGACAAAGCCAGAGAGGCAAGATTATGTTGGTTTGGACATGTGCTGAGGAGGGATGCTGAGTATATTGGAAAAAAGATGCTAAGGATAAAATTACTAGGTAACAGGAAAAGAGGAAGGCCTAAGATAAGGTTTATGAATGTGGTGAGAGAGGACATGCAGGTGGTTGGTGTGACAGAGCAAGATGCAGAGGACAGGAAGAAATGGAAACAGATGATCCTATTTTTGTGTGAGAAAACATAAAAGGGGAAGCAAATCCCATTTTATTGTTGCATAATATGTCTTTATCCATTAATAAAAAGACAATGTGAGAAGTTTAAAAATTAAAAAAAAAAAAAAAGAAAACACATTAACTACTGAAGACTGCAGTGTTAAAAAAATGACTGAAGATTAAACACAAGCAAAGCAATATCACCGCAAAGAGAGAGAGTAGAGTGTATGTTCAGCAAATAAAATCAAAATAAAACCAGCACAATTTAATAAAGAACAAATAAAATCCTTCAAACAACAGGATGTAAATCTTCACAAACAGGATGAGTGCTTTTGGCTATGCCTTTATCAGATCCTGTTCACACTAAAACACCTCCCTTTTTTATATTATTACTAATCCAATCAAGTCAAGTCATCTCCTGAGCTTCCTGCTTTTCAGTATAGGTTTGAAAGGCACCACTCCATTAAGACCAGGGCTTCTGTCTGGCTGTAAATCAGCTGTCCAGCGTGTAAATTATTATTCCAGGGGAAAACATTTGAAGGAGGATATTCCAGGGTGATTGTCAGCACTGCAGTTTTGCCTTTCCCTTAACCCATTAAGCTGTCTACTTAACAGATTAGGTCATGGCTGCAATTTGGCTCCCAGAAAACAACAAAGCGTAAAGACCTCTTATCTTCTTTTTGTATATGATTTAAAACTGTATAGTGCATCAGATGAGGAAATGAAAGCACAACTGCAAGTGGTCAAAACTTTTTCAGATGATATAAGAATGCTATTTGGTCTTGATAAATGTACAAAAGCTACCTATAAAGCAGGAAAATTGCAGCACCAGGAAAATATCAGTCTGGGACAGGAATGTGATATAAAGGAACTTGAGTAAGAGGGAGTGTAGAGAATTGATGAACAAATGAGAATAAAACTTAATAAGGAATATTTTAGAAGACTAAAATTAATACTGAAAACAGCACTGGCATCTAGGAACAAAGTCCAAACTATAAACCAATTTGCTCTTCCTCTCCTAGCTTACACTTTTGGAGTGGTTGACTGGCCCCAAAAGATGTTCAGTAGGTTGCACAGGAAAACAAGAAGGATGCTTCTTGCCCATCAAATGATTTATAAAAATCAAGATTATATATTCCCCATGCTGAAGAAGATATGGGCCTCCTCGAGATTGCTTACATGTATAGAGCTGCAGTCATGGGACTGCATACATATCTGCTGACCTCACAAGAGCCAAATGTAGTGAAAGTTTTGAAACATGAGAATACGTTTAAGGTGACTTCTCTGCTTAATTTAGCAGAAGCATATTAGCATCAAGTGGGAATGGAAACCAAACCAGAGGTAGACTGTGTATCCTGGGTCACAATGCCTCAAGTATTCCACTGGTACTCCATGTCAATCTCCACATAAGGAAACTGCAATTTCAATGAGAGATCTATAGGATCAGAAGCTGCAGTACTTAGACACCATAATTCCTGCTTTGTCATGCATCAGGAAAGAGTTGTTATGGTGAACACACAAAATCAAGGTTAGTGGGGGTTGTGGGTATGCCCACCTGGCAGTGCATGTTAACTAAGACTCTCTATGGATGTCTCAGATCAGGCATTGGGCACACATACCCTGGGAATGAGTATACAGGGATCCTGGAAGGCAGAGAGTTACAAGCTCCAAATAAATTCAAAAGAAATGCTTGCAGTTCAACATGCTGTCCAGGTCTACAGTCCAACTTGGGGACCAGGAGCCTTGAAAGTGGTTACAGACAACATCAGAGATGTGTGATACTTCAATAAAAAGGTGGTGGGGCACTCTCTCTCTCATCAATTGTGCAGGCTGGCAATGCAGACTTGAGAAATGGCTGTGAAGTTCAGTCTCCTGCTTATAGCTACCTACATCCCATCAATGTGCAGGACTTCAGCAGACCCATATAAATGGATGTTCTGCAAGAAGGTCATTCTGTGAACAGATGGTGTGCTACAGACAGTCACTACTCAACAGGTGGTTTGTTCCAGAGATAGACATCTTTGCTTCCCTGAGCAGCAAATGACTGACCAAATTCTGCTCCAGGTCTTCCCACAGGAAAGGATTGGATGGATTCTACCTGAACTGGGGAGGAGTTTGTATGCTTTTTCTCCCCTTTCCTCCCTCTAAGTAATTCAAAATAAGAGAGGATATGCCAGAAATAATACTGATTGTGCCTTTACAACCATGGGAGTATTGATTCTCCTACCTGAACAGTGAGGGAAGCACCTGTCCTGGTGCCTCAGCAAGTGAACATCTTGATGCAAGATGAAGGGGTCTCTCATACAGTTTATTCTTTCTACCTATAACTTAGCATGTTGGAGGATAATAACTCTTCTCCATACTACCCAATTACCCTGATTTTCAGAGAATGTCCAGATTTTTTCTTCATATTTTTGGTTTGTGATTTTCTGAATTCTTGTGTTAAATCAGTGAGGACTGAATTCCCTAAATAATGACAGGCGTTTGAGTTTCAGCCTTCCTATCCTTCAGTAAATGCATGGTAAGACAAACACCTTTTATTTAAGCAACTTTGTTAAAGCTTATAAGAGCAATATTTAAAATGTGTCCCTATTTTTGAGGCTTTGTTCTCCTACTATTTTTGTGTTTGTTCAGATTTTTTGTGCTAAGAAGTTGAGAGCTATGCTCTTCTTCCCTTTAAGCACCTATACTCTAGAGAAACACTTAACATTTGTGAGGGAGGCTAGAGGGCCAAGTACCTGAAACTCATTGTTATCTAAGTGGAAAAGTTATTCTGCCTGGTGCCAAAGGAGGGATGGACACCCTTTTAGAGATATGTATCAGTGGTCCTACAAAATCTCTCTGAGCTCTTTTGTACTGTCTTAAAATATTCCCCCAGTTAAAGTACATATGTCATCCATTGCAACCTGCTTAGCGTTGGATCCCATCCTTAACTTGAAGACCAGTTATAAACCATTTTCTATTGGACATCCTACATCTTAGACCACACAGACAGACATTAGCTCCAACTTGGAACTTGAACGTCATGCTGCAAAAGCTAACTGTAGCCCACTTTGTACTGAGTGCATTAACAGATCTTAAATGTCTGCCATGGACAACTGTTTTCCTAGTAGCCATCAGCTCAGCTGGGATGCTGCCAGAATTAGTATAAGCAACCTTGGCATTGTTGTATCTCAAAATAAAAAGAAACCTTGTTCACACTGACCCTGTCCTCTATATGAGTTATTTTCTGATCTTCCAGTTTCATAATTCATCCTTGTTATGTAAGGTATTGTTAAGTAATTGTATGTTTGTATTTCCTGCTTCCATCAATATCAGCTAGTAAGAAAACTGGTCTTAAAATACTTTAGTGCTGAAATTCTGATGTTGAGTAGTAATAGAAGACCCAGAACCTATCTCTGTGCAACGTCTTGTCTTGGCATTTAGCATTCCAGGAGCTTATGTCATCAAACATCAACCACCTTGATCCTGTCCAACCCATCTGGTGATACCTCTTTCTCAGTCTGTGCCCTTCTACTTGGTATCGAAGCTGAACCAGATTTTTTTTTTACAGTTTGCCCCTGCTGCTTGCCATTCATTCAGCTTTTCCCAGAAACTTGGTCCATTTGTTTCCTATCAGCAGGGTGGTGCTTGACTGTGGGGTGGGGCATCATTTTGGTAACCATTAGGGGTGGTTCACCCTTTTTCTTGTTTCCAATACCAACACCCCTGTGCACACTCACTGGAGTATGTGGATTGGGGACATTTATTAGGATGATTGCAAAAGATGCCTCCTTTCTTCCTCAGGTGGTATTCCCTTCAAACATTCTCACCCTGTCTCTCATGCATGGGTCACGACTCCCCATCCCCACCAAGGAAATAACAACTACCCTGTGTGCCATTGAGTGCATGTAACCCTTTCCACTCCCTGGTAGTAAGCAGGCCACAGCCCATCATGCCATCCTTCTCTGCTTGACTTGTCCACTATCAAGGCCACTAACAGAACCCTCTTTTCCTGGGTTACAGTCCTTTTGTGCCACAGAAATAAGTATAGAGTAAAGCAATTTTTTTTATTTCTTGTAATACTCCCGAAGACTAAACACTTTTAAGTACCCCACAGTAACTTCCTTTCCACTACTGAAAATTATCTTCTGACACAGACATTGGAAACACAGCTTGCCTTTACCGATATTATGACTAACATCACTAACACCCTGTCTCAATTTTCTCTATTCTTCTTTAGTTCCTTTTCCTCCATGTGAAGGCTACTAGCCTAGCTAGATAGAATTCTATGTCATTGTAAAATTATATTAATGTAATCCACAGGCTTGTTCACAAATGTAAGAAAACTGTGTTAAATGTTGAACTTCAAAAATGTAACCACAGTGCACTCTGCTGGAAGAAAGCTAATAAGTCAAGCATTGTATGACTGTTTGATCTCAGAACTTGGAGACAAGATGTCTAGACCAAGACATTCCTTCTATTGTTTTGAGACCAGAGTTAATTGCTAGATTTTACATATATAATGTTTTTTATTGCTGCTAGCCTGGGAAACCAGAGAAGTGTCAAGAATGATGTAATGTGAAGCAGTACTGTATTACTAATTTAAGGACAGAAAGAAAGGACAGCATTTTGGATTTTGTCTTCAGAACTGACCACTCACCAGCAATTGCTTTGCTCTGTCTGTATGTAAACAGTATTTTAGACTTTAGTGTCTCTCCCGGAAATAGATAAAAAATAGTAAGTTTAGTCTAGCTGTTTTCTATATTTATTTCAGACTATTCTACAGTATTATTTTGAGCATTTTCATGTGATCTCTGAACTCTTGACTAGCACTATGATGAATTGTGGAGATTTGTCTTGTGTTTTTATTATTTATTATTAAATATTTTTAAACCTTTCAACTGTGGCTGTTTTGTGTATAGATAATTTAAGATCTAGAGTACATTTCATGTATATAGTGATACTAAACAAAGTCACTCCAATAAGCCTTAAAAGTTCTGGTCACACTTACTAACTGGATAATAATATTTTACAGTAAAATTTGACCCTTTTGGAAGGGCCTTAGAGTAGCTGATAAGTAGGGGTTTTGGTGGCAGTGATTTCTACCTCATAGTCTGGAGAGAAGGTGGGCATAGCTGGAGAACCTGTGCCAGCCTTCCCCTGGAGTGTCTGTGTTTTTTTATATAAGTCATATCTCAAAGTGTGTGTGTGTCAGCTACTTGGGCAGGGACATGAAGCACTGGTTGGATAGAGAGAGTACTAGGAGGACTAGGCTTGGGACCCTGACTAAGGATCCCACTCTATAGCTGTGCCAGTGGGGAGTCTTAGTGGGGATCTGGAGAGAAAGGGATAAACAAGCCCCAGACTGACTGTGATCTCTGTGTGCTCTTAATGGAAATTGCACTTTACTGTGTGTGCACTTGTTATCCTTCCCAATGTGGACACCCCTCACTAGTGCTAGTGGTGAGGACTGAGGCTCCTTGATTACTGGGTAGTGTACTGGTGTCACACCCCACATGTACATTTTTTCATCAACATTGTTTCTTACAAAATTTTTCTACTTCAGCATTTTAATTCTTTTTTTTCCCCTTCTGTAATCTGAAGATTTGTTTTTACAATTTAAGATTACAAGTTCAGGAATATAGAATTTTAGTTAGCAAACTGAACAGTACATGATATAGTACATCACAAAACTGCACTGACATCGAACAGCTGCAAGCTGATTTAGGCGTCTGAAATTGATCATTCTGCCTCTGACTTGACATGGAAACCACATAGTGACTTGATGCCAAACTTACTGTGGATACAAGTGAGTCAGTGGATGTACAGCTACAAAGATTTAATGGATTGAATTTGCCTGATTCTCTATCACAACAATAGTAGTTTATTAGCTTCATAGAGCTGATGCTTTTGCTAAATGGTAAAAGGTTAGGGTGGGTTGATGTAATGGTTAAGGTCTTTACCCCACAAGTACAATCTACAAGGTTAGAGTATGGCCTCTAATTACTGGCTAGGCTTCCAATAGTCTGCAGACTACTAGCCTAATATTTGCCTATCAACCAATGAACGTATACAAATCAGACAGCAACTGAATGTGCCAAATAAGAAAAGAAAGAATATCAAGTGAAGGATCAGATGAGAAGGCAAGACATTTGGAAAATGCATAAATTTAGTTGTAAGTACAGAAAACTCTTGGAACAACCTCATGATGATCATGACTGAATGCAGGAATGGTTAAGGTGAGGTGAATTTAAACCAAAAGATGAAAGGTTAATATTGGCAGCCCAAGATAGTAGACTATGTACACATTGATTTACAAAGTCCAATAAATATGTGGGAGAAACAGACAAATGTGGTTTTGTAAAATAGTGGCACATCTTGTTGCTGGTTATGATATACTAATGGCAGAAGGATTGTATACAGAAAGGCATAATAATGTGGCAAGACTGTTACACTGGGGATTGTGCAAATATTATAATATTGTAGTAGCTGAAAAATAATGGAAACATGAGCCACAAAGCATCATAGAAAATGATGAAGTTTATATCACATAGGATCATCCATTACCTAAAATTGAAAGAATAGATGCTAGAAATCCAGGTAAAGTAGTCCATGAAAAGAAGACAAAGGTAGCATTTACAGTGACTACAGTGAAGACACAAAGTCATAAAATATCAGGATTTGCAGGCAGATATGAGGGCAATATGGAAGAAAGATACCCATACAGTTCCGGTAGTAGTAGGAAGAATGGGTTTTATAAAAAAGAATTTACAATCATACTTAGATATGTTACCAATGGTTCCCTATCAGAAGCCTGAAACACTATAAGCCTGAAAATCAAAATCCTGAAACCAAAAGCCTGAAAATTCAAAATCCCGAAAACCCAAAATCCTGAAACTCAAAATCCTGAAAACACAAAATGGACATACTGACATCATTGTGGCTTTGCTATTGTTAGCCCTGTGGTGTTAGGTCATGCGTTGGGTTCAGGTAAGTGTGCGGTTGGTTTTATGTTAGGGTTAGGGGCGGTTTAAGTGAGTTAGGGTTAGGGCGCAGGTTAGGCATGTATGCAATAGTGACAAATATTGGGGTTAGGGGCGGTTTAAGTGAGTTAGGGTTAGGGCACGGGTCAGGTGAGTGTGCAATAGTGACGGACCTTAGGGATAGGGTTAGGGTCAGGGTCAGTTGGTAGATATTAGTGTCTTTATAGTGACATATTAGCATTATTTGTGTTTTCAGGATTTTGAGTTTCAGGATTTTGGGTTTTCGGGATTTTTAATTTTCAGGCTTTTGGTTTCAGGATTTTGATTTTCAGGCTTAGAGTGTTTCAGGCTACTGATAGGGAACCGTTACCAATACATGTAACTCCATATGAATTCTAGGAGAAGTCATTATTGGGCACACTGCGGCTGCTGCAAAGAGCACTTTTGGCTGACATCAAAGATTGAAACAATACTGATTTTATAAACTTTAATCATACTTTGACTTAGGAATGTGGTCCATTCCCATCATGGTATTAGAAACCCACAAGACTTGGAGAAATTAAAAAAATAAAGAAAATGTGTCTAAAACATGGCCAGTACATTCTAAGCAAAGCCAACAGCTGAGATTTTATCATTTTATGTGTTACTTTTGGTATGTATAACGTGATGTTAGTAAATATTTGTATTCATTTTGACTTACACACAGATTTCTGAGCTGTTGGCCAACTATTGCAATTGATGGGGTGAGATTCAAACAAGTTGGCTTTCGACAATTTTATTCTTTGATGCTCTGGTCTTGATGAACAATGTATGCATTCAATCTTTTAATACAGATCGCATGCAGCTACATATACACGTACACACCAACACACACACACACACACACACACACACACACACACACGCACGCACGCACGCACGCACACACACACACACACACACACACACACACACACAAGTCCATTCATATACTTCAGTATTCAACTGCAGAGGATGTGACAGCCTCAGTTGCTTCTTGGAAAACTATAATCAGTGCATAGCTGGCAGAGTGCACAGTAACTGTTTTTGCTTTTCTCCACATTTGTAGAACACCTGAAAAAATATTGCTATCTCATGCAGTCTTTCATTTCTGAAAAGTCACAACATTTCTGTTTTCCCTTCTAATGCCATCCTATTAACACTTGGGCTGTCTGCCAGTTCTCTGACTATTATCCCAGGGGGCATTGCTGAGCAAAAGTCTTTCATGGTGTTGCTAGCAGAATGAAATTATTTTGTTGTACTGATGATACCCATGATGCTTTTAACACAACGGTAGCCTTTCATTGCTGACACTTTGAAAGGCTCAACTGTAGCCTTTCAAAGTGTCAGCAATGACTTGAAGTTAGTTGGTAGATAAAAGGCAGTTTATAAATCTCAGTGGCTCTGTAGTTTGTTATTTTATTTTTAGATCATATGCATAAAAAGAGGATTTTGTTCTTTGACTGTTTATCAGTCTTTTTCTTTTTGGTTCTTCTCAGCCTGAGCTCACAGCCACGTTTGTGCTATGGTTACTTTTTGTGGTAATAGATTATAATGTTACGAAAGAATTATAACATCAAGAAGGAAACTGATTACTGAGACAGAATGACTGCAAAGGAAACTACTTGCCTGTCATAGCAATATTTTCCTTATAAGCAGCAAAAGTGAGAACATTATAAAAACTGTATAAGAATACAAACTGCCTCGCTGAATTACATACAGCTTCAGTATCATCCCAATTCCAATAGTGTGCCAGCTGCACTTTAAGTGCATGTGTGAGAGGAAGGACTCAAACACAGTATGCTTTCATAATCCTGTATGGCTCTTCCACAGTGCCTATTTGCCAAGCCTGATACTGAGCTGATGGCAACTTTCTGTTTGGCGAATGCACTACAGTTTTTTTCTTTTGCATTTTTTTTTTTTAATAGCAAGTCAGTTTTATTTACATGTGGAGTCTCTCTTTACTGTCTGGTTTACAAAAAAACAGTAAGCCTTTCTAAGGTAGTGCCCATTGTAATCTTTTCCATCATACATTATTTAATTAAACTGAAATTAAAATTAATTGACATAGGAAAGAAAAATAAAAAGAACGAAAGAATGTGGGGGAGAGCAGGGAGTGAAGGAAGAAGGACCAGAGGGATGGAGAGATAAAGAAAAAACGATTTTGCTTCTTATGTCATTTAATTTGCTTCATGCATTTTAATCTTGCGGAAAGACTAAAGGAAATTGAGACTGCTACTGACTGGGACCTAACATTTGCATCAGATTAGGATAACAGTCCTGCAGAAGCAATATGCCTCATGATGTCAACAGTCGTGGTTTTGGCACAACGATTGCTCCATTAGCAAATAAATGATATTCAGACCATTTGAATGTATCTCACAGTATAGTCTCTTTTTTTCTTCTTGCAGAGAGGGGTGGCACATAATATTGCCATGCATATGTGTCTGTTGAATCAGATGTGAAAGTGAAGCACATTATTTCTTTCAGTTAAGAAGACAGCTGAATAATTAGACATAGATATGTGTTTTGTGTGGACATGACTGTGCCTTAAAGATGCTTATTAGAAATGTTACAGTGCAAAAGTGTCTCCAGTTGTTCCTTGCATTCTGTGGAAGTCCTAATACAGTCTTTCTTAGCATCCTGGTGCAAATATTATTTCCACACTGATTTATGTTTAATCTGGGTCGAAAATGATATTTACTTTAGAGTCATGAAATGATCAGAGAAGAACTCATAAAGAGAAAGAATACCTGTGTACGTGAACTCTTATTTAAATGAGTAGAGTCACAGCCCTTTGAAGGCAGGTGTTTCTGAAATTTGTCATCAAAGCAAAGTTGTAAAAAAAAAAAAACACACAGAATATGCATAATCTATGTTATTTCTATTTAACGGTAACCCCCAATGTAATATTTATAATGCATTTATTTATTTATTTCCTTTGCTAATTGGGAGAGGCCAACAGAACCTATTTAGAGACCCCATTTTTAGCAATAGCAGCAGCCTGGGGAGAAAAGCTTTAAAGGATAACAGCAGAAATGCAAATACAAATAATTTACAGCACCACACAGTTAGAAGCAGTAATAATCACATTAATGAATCACATGATAATAGAAGTAATAAGAAATTTTATATATGTTTTAAAGAGTAACCCACAGGCACAAAGACACACACACACACACACACACACACACACACACACACACACACACACACACACACACACACACACACACACATATATATATATTCCATGTATTGCATATGTCTATATGGTGTCCTTTACATTAGTAGAGTACTTCCCTTTATGTATTAGCCATATAGTGGACAGTTTCACTGCTAGTAGCAGAGAAGCAAAGTACAGATGATTGTGAGAGGTTTGAGGAGAAAATGGGATGTGTAGTTAGGGGTTTGAATAAGTTGATTGGAGGTTAGGCTGAAACAGGTGAAAGGGATAAAAACATAGTAAGTATGAGGAGGAGACAGTTGTAATTAATATTGTAATGAAGAGTCTTATCTGTGATAACTGTATGTGACCTGTCAATATAGCATTTTTAGATGGGTGTAATATTCTGGTTTGTTGCTGTGGGTAATGCCAACTTGAATGAGCTAAATATGTTTTTCCTCTTTTTTATAGAGGCTTGAGTATTGGCCTCAGCTATAATTTCTGTTGCCAGACTATTCTATACAAGCTGAATAGTGGCAATCTCCTGAATGACTGCATTATTTGTTCATGGACAGTTGTTGTTTTTGTTGAGCTCTTAGTGATTTAGAGAGTTGTTGGTTTAAACTGGCAATTTTATGCCATGTTATTTGCATGGTTGGTAGACTATGCAGTGAATAACTTTGAGCTATGTGAAATACTATTTTGTAAGTCAAACAAGTCTATTTTTTATAGAGCCGTATAATGACATGTCCTGTTAGGGAGATTTAGCTGTGTATTCAGTTACTTTATTGCATGTTCAAATGTATGTGTTGAGTTTAGTTGTATTGTTGATGCTTATGGGGGGTAGGAAGCAGTACTGCTCTAGTTGTGTGCTGAGCATATTCAATTAAAAAGGGTTGCACTCTGGATAGCATTCGAAGTTCATTGTTTGTTTTTGATATTGCATAGTTTTTAGATGTTGTCCAGTGATAACAAAAATTAGTTTGGAGTGAAATGCGTGTTGCATGGTGGAATTTGTTGTAGCAGAAATTTTAAAAGCAATGAGATGAGAGTGTAATGCTGTAGATTCAAACAGGATAAGTATGTTTTTGGCATTTAGCATTAGCCAAGAGTTGCTTTAAGTATTTTCAGCCATGAACCTATATTCTACTGTGCTTGATCTAGCAATAAGACTATGAGTAGGATAGTCTGTTACTGCTTCATCTGCTTTTCTTAAATATTCTCATGGCAGAGTATCTGTCACTAGGACTGTTTTTACCTTAAGCAGTATCATTCAATGTATTGAACAGATACCACGTGCAGTACAAATAGAATGAAGATGGGCTCTTTTCTGATTTGTGATACGCTTTTTCCCCCTGGGAGTATTAGTTTATATTGTTCCAAAACTGTTTAGGATTATATTTCTCATTTCATTTCTACATGACTAAAGGAGGCTTTTTGTCTCATTTTTCTGAGTTTCCAGTGTTTTTTTTTTTAGTGCTGGAATGTGCCATGTTGATTTTTTTCAGTTTTTCTATGCATTGTCCAATAAGATCATATTTTATTTCATATAATAGCCATTGGGCTACTATGTGTTGTACTGTTTTTACATATTGGTGTGTTGCAGTTTAATACATTAAAGAATGTGTTATTGAAATAGTTCACTTCTTCTTCTAGAGGAAAAAGAAACAAATGTGACTTTAGATCCTGGACGCAGTTCTACAGAGTTATAATTCCAAAAGATGGCATATCTAATAATTTAGATAAAATAAAATTAAAATATAATGGAAATCAACCAGTGAATTTGAAAGATCTAACAAGTTTGTTAGCAAGTATTAATAATATCTCCTGGGTTATCAAAAATGTTAGGTTAAAAAACATGTACACTTAGAGAATTAATGAAAAAGACACTCCATTTTTGTGGAGTGAAAGACAAGAGGTAGAACTAGAAAAACAAAACAAATGCTAAACTCAGAAGCAGTTATGTGCTACATTTTTAAATATCTTTATTATTCTCCAGCACAGTACAATTAAAGTGAACATGTAAACAAGGTACATTTTCACAGTAACAACATCATTCAGTTTAATCCATAATAAATAAACTCTTCCAAATATAAAGACACCTGGCTGTTATTCATTACTAGTGCATTTCATAACACAGTTACAAATTACTATATCAGAAAAAGAAAGTAGGTAGAAAGCAAAATGCATAGTAATTAATACGGAAGTAAATACTCCTGTGTGTCTACTGACAAGTCTTGCCAAGTCCCTTAGCAAATATCTAGTATATCAGATTGACAACTAATCCTAATTGCCATGTCACCCCATACGTAGATCTACATATCCCTGATCTGTATTCTATTCTTAGTGGCCCTGGCAATCATTCAATGTAGCATAACCATTATTTATTCTTTATGCAGTGCTTGTTTGTTCCATATTTACTGTATTCATCTTCATATCATGCTTGTGTTTGATTGTCATATTACTGATGTTTTCTTCTATTGCTTTTATTCACAGTTCATGTGCACCCAGGCTGACCCAAAAAAATGGCAAAGCTGGATCAGTGTTCTACCCAAATTAACAAAGAGTGAATTAATTAATAAACAAACAAGTGTGTGTGTGTGTGTGTGTGTGTGTGTGTGTGTGTGTGTGTGTGTGTGTATGTATGTATATATATATATATATATATATATATATATATATATATATATATATATACATAAAATCAAACAAATGTCTGTGTGTCTTTTGGTGTCAGTTATGAACTACTTTGATCCCAAACGTAAATGAAACTTAATGAAACTTATGAAGACTGAATGCAAGTTCAATAGAATTTGGGTAGAAATATTAAGCTAAGAAAAAAGGAACTGAAAAGAATGTTTTGCATATGCCAAAGAAAGACACTATTCACACATTGAAAAAATAAATATTTTACAATGATCACAGAAAATAATTCATCAAGCATAGCTTTAATAATCCAAAGACAAAACATCCATTAAAGATGGGTTAGTGTGTGTGTGTGTGTGTGTGTGTGTGTGTGTGTGTGTGTGTGTGTGTGTATGTATATATATATATATATATATATATATATATATATATATATTTATATATATATATATATATATATGTGTGTGTGTGTCTACCTGAAAACACCGACATGCAAAAACACAGACAACGAGATAAGCGACACCACAAAACCAAAAGTTCAAAAACATGAAACTTCACATGCCCGACAAACCACAATCCCGACAATCAACAAAATAAATACGTTTTCCGTAAAACACACACAACACAAGCACACAAAAAACCTTACAAACCTACACTAAACCTTACATACACAACTATCTATGCACTAACCTTAATCCAAACCCTAACCCTAAGGTCCGTCACTATTGCACACTCACCTAACCCACACTCTAACCCTAACTCACTTAACCCGCCCCTAACCCTAAAGTCTGTCACTATCGCACACTTACCTTACCCACACCCTAACCCTAACTCACTTAACCCGCCCCTAACCTTAAAGTCTGCCACTATTGCACACTTACCTTACCCACACCCTGACCCTAACGTCCGTCACTATCACACACTTACCTTAACATGTCGGTGTTCTCAGCGCCAGGATTTTCAATTGTCGGTCATCTCCATTGTCAATCTTCCAGTGTTGGTTATCTCATTGTCGGCCATGTCAGCATTCTGTGTTTTCAGGTAGACCCATATATATATATATATATATATATATATATATATATATATATATATAAATATATATAAAACTTTTCTTTTTTTGTTTTTGGGGGGGGGGTCTTATGTTTTTGATACACATCTGTAATATTGTTTACAATTAGAGAAAACACAGTATAACATATTGTATGAGAATGCATCCCTAACAAAAAGCAGAAAAGCATGAGCCATGAAAAATAGGCTAAATCTGCAGTTCCCAAAGTCAAGGCTTTAAGTAAAATGTGGAGATAAACAGATACCTATCGTAACTACAGAAATTTAAATGATTCTGCTTGTCAAAAAATAAATAAGAAAGGGACAGAAAATACATGTTTTAAATGTAACCACCAAACTCACTTAAAAATAATAAAATGAACAGTAATGCAACAGTGCTTTCATTTTTTCAAAGTAATTGAAACACTGTCTACAATAAGAGTAACACTTGTGTATGGATTCGTAAAAATTCAGTGAACATCAAACTAATATATTTAAAAGAAATCAAATTTTATTTAGTATGAATTCCATTGCCATATACACGTGTACTAATTTATTAATTTTAGCACTCTCTTATTTTTTTGTGTACTTATTTATTTATTTTTATAGTTCTGCTGTCAGTGAGCAACTTAAGGATAATTATGAAATTGTTTTTATTAACAAACTTCTTCAGTATTACAGAACCTGTTGAGCTTGCATCTCAAGTTCTCTGTACTGACTGGCTGCTGAATGGGTCATGTGATTGTACAAGTCTATAATTAGATGTTGCAAAAAAGGCTCATTTGTCTAAATCATGAGCTGCTTTCAGTTTTGAGAAAAGCTAAAATATTGAAAAGGGAGAAAATATAATTCTCTAGTATGGCCATTTTAATATACAATGGGACTGATTTCAAAAGACTTGCTCTCAGTGTAAGTGATCACTTACACTGAGAATGAGTATTTTGGAATCTGGCCTCACAGAATGGCCTTCCACCGAACAATCATTTACACTGAGAGCAAGTCTTTTGAAATCAGGGCAGACTTACAGTGAGAGCAACTTTTTTTGGAATCTGACCCAAAATGTTAGCTGATTGGGAACCTGGCAAGTGATTGACAGCAAATGAAGCAAGTGCTGATTCTGCAAAGGAATTTTCCCAAAACATATTTTCAGTAATTGGATTTTTTTCCTTTTTCTTTGCTACTCTGTGGCCTGGTAGTAGGTGCAAGGGATGTGGAGGGTGTCCCTTTACATGAGGGGTGCATTGGTGCTTGCCTCCCTACATCAAAGCCTTACTCTGAGATATGCTAAAAGAGGTTTCAGTGTATTCCTTCAGAGAATTGTCAGCCATTTAATGTGATGTTGATATATCGACATGAACCTACTGAATGTATACTATGCCACTTCCTTGCTACAAAGAAAGACGGTTCTGTTAAATATGACTGAGCTGCCCAATTTTGTTTGGCCTCTTAGTGTAGACTTATGACCCAGTGAATAACAATAAAACAAAAAAGCGTACTACATACCTAGACTTACTGGAGTCACTTGCCATGCAGCTTAACACCTTACTCATGGATGACTTTAACTATCCTACCATCGACTGGGAAACATACATGACCACAAACATGCTGGCTCAGGGAATCTTGGACTTTGTCAGTGCAAATATTCTGGAACAGCTAGTCAGCACACCCACAAGAGGCTCAAATGTCCTGGACATAGTATTCACTAACATGGGACAGCATTGCACCCCCCCCCCATGTGATGTCCTCCCTGGTAAGATTGGACCATAACTTAGTCTTGTTCTATGTAATTATAAGACCAGATGCTCCATCAAGCTCAAAAACACTTAAGAATTTTTCAAAGACAACTACCTACTACTAAGTGATGGTTTAAGAAATTTCAAAGTCTCTTGAATGCAGATAACACAGACTCCTGTGCAGAGGTGTACACCAATTAAGCAGTTGCATAGAATCAGCTGTACCTCACCAGATTAAGACCAGGTCTTGCTGAAAAAACAAGCCACCCTGGTAGATCCTTAGTATAAATAGGCTATACAACAAGATAAAGAATCTAATGTCCAAGAACAAGAGGAAACTGACTCAGCAGAGGAAGAAATCCCTTTCTAGCTTAAACAAACAAACTAAAGATCTTGTCAAGTCCTCCAAAGCAAAAATAGTATCCCTAGCTAAGGATAATAACAAGGCATTCCCTAACTACATCCAAAATCTAAAGTGGAAAACTTAGCTATGTGCTGAACTGGTTGAGGCTGGCACCACCCATACTCAGCTGTTGGTAATAGCCAACCAGCTAGCTGACAGATTCAGAGCTAATTGTACCAACTTGTCCCCTCCAGTCATCTCCCAAAGTATACCCGTCACCAATTCTTAGCCTATTATCTCAAGAGAGCGGGATAGCTTGGTACTCTCCAAGGTCAAAAACATGGCATCAGTGGGACCAGACAGCATCCCAGGTTGCCTTTTAAACAACTTAAAACATGACCTAGCAGACTCACTTGGATCCCTGTTTAACCACACCCTGTGAAGTAGCTATGTTTTGGCAGAATGGAGGATGGCATCAGTAATCCCTATGCGCAAAGGGTGACCATCAACTGACCCTGGGAATTATAGGTCTATAAGCTTGACTAGCCTCATCTGCAAGACCATGGAAAGAATCATTATGGACCTTATTAACAAGAACATAGATCATCCCTAAACTCTGGACCTAACCCAGTTCAGATTTGTAAAGGTAGCTCATACCTGTTAAACATGGTTGAGTTCTTTGAGAAAGTTGCCAAGGCCCAGGACGAGAGAAAGCCAGTGCATACTGTCTGTCTTGATGCAGCCAAAGCATTTGATGCAATCACACACTCAGGTATTATATATAAACTCTCCCAATTGGGAATTAACTCCTTCACTACCAGATGGGTAGCCAACTGGCTCACCAACAAGTCACATACTGTCAAAGAAGATAACTTCACGTCTGGCAAAAGACCAGTCACCAGTGTTATGCCACAGGGTTCTGTGCTAGGCCACTTACTGGTTGGAATTTATTTCTCAGAAATCCAGGCAAACTTGGTATGCCTGGGGCTGACCAAGTTTGCTGATGATTGTGAATTGGGAGCAATCATTCAGTCCCCCAGTGACGTCAATATACTGAGATAGGGTTAACACAGACAAATGACTGGTTACGAAGTTACTGATTAAAGCTAAATGCAAAAAAATGCATTATTATTTCCTCTGGGAAAGCTGGCATCCCTGCAAATTACATTATAGACAGCACCCCCCCCCAAGTGTAGACCTAGTGGTACATGATCTGGGTACTCAAGTTGATGGCAACCTGAACTTTGACCACCATTTATCCACAGTAGTAAGGAAATCCTTATAAGTGGCACATCTAATAAGTAAAGTCTTCACATCTAGTTCTAAGGATAATTCCGTTATACTTGGCCCTCATCAGACCAATTATTAAGTATGATGCTTCCCTTTGCATACACCTCACCAGACACCTGCAACAACTGGAGAGACCACAGTTGTTTCTCACCAAGAAATTACAGGTTACACAAAACAAGTCTTACACAAAAAGACTGAAAGCCCTTTCACTGTATTTGGTCTCTTACAGGTTGCCAAGGGGTGGTGTGTGCCTGGCTTACAGGGCAGTCTCTGACCGGTCCTGATGGAAATGCTACATAATCATAAATCAAACTGCATGAGGTTCACTTACTTCACGGATCCAAATCTAGCCTTTGACACAAGCACGTCATGTTGGTGAGATAGATACATCTCCCAGAGACTGGCACTTTTCTGAAAAAGCTTCCAATTTATGTGAAAAAGGACCCCTCCCTGACCCTCTTCAAATGCAGCCTAGATCAATGGATGTGTGAATGCAAACTCACTCCTGGAGTGGTTCCCATGTCCCTTCTGGACAGAGGAAGCAATTATTAACTACCATAGACCCTTATGTATGTGAACTTCACTCACCTAACCACCTCCATTTGTGGAAACTTGTGATGAATATGGATAGGCTTGTAAGGGCTTTAGGGCCATTAGCTTAGTAACCTTTTATGAACCTATGAGTTCTGAGTTCACACAATTCCCAGGAAAAAGGCATATCCCCCAACCCCAGGGACTGTTGATCTTGCACATCTTTCAGCCATTTGTATATGTCAACCAGTGTGGGTCAGCAGTATTACAACTTGCTATGCACCCATCTTATGATGACACATTTAATCTAATGAAATGATTGTATTTTTACCGCCTTTGATCAAAATGCTATTTCCTCAAATAAATGCATAGACTGAATAAGGAAAACAGTTTCCTTGTAGGATTGGTGAAAAGAATGGCCATTAACTTGCTTCACCTCCTTCTATCACATTATTCGTATGTGCTAACCGTTACCCTTCCTAACTCCAACCTTTCAATTTAGGGAATTAAATGGCCTTTCCTTAACAGTACTAACAAGACACAACCATACACACTTCACACATACCAATACACAAGCACAACACTAAAGCCCTTTCCTAACCATTACCCACACACACACACACACACACACACACACACACACACACACACACACACACACACACACACACTCACACACACATGCTGAAACGTTTGATAAAAAGAAAAACTTTGGCTCCACTACCATGTTTCATTTACCTAAAATTTGATATTGCACATTTCAACTATTGTTGCACTCAATAAATTGTGCAATCAAGCTTTTCTGACATCAAAAAAATTTTCAACCAAGTGAATGATTCAGCAGTCATATACAACCAATATATGATATCTCTCAACCTCTTAGAGCAAGAAATCTGGACACAGCCACAAATAATGTCGGGACAAAGGCCCAAAAGTAGGGACAGTTTTTAAATATTGCTCTTACATATTTAGAAAGTTGGTAGAATAACAAGTTTTGCATTTGCATTATTTTTCTGAAGGATATGAAGTCTGAAAATCAAACATCTTTCTTTATTTTCTTACTTCAGTTCTCAATGATTTGCTAGCGATTTGCCATAAAACTACAATTTTGTGCGAAATGGAGCAAAAATATCAATGAAACATCTGGACATTCTGTGAAGATCTGATCAGTTTTTATATATATATATATATATATATATATATAAATAACTATATATATATATATATATATATATATATATATATATATATATATATATATGCATCCCCTTCAATAGAGCGAACGTTTATAAGTTCGAACCACATATGGCCGAGACTGAATGGAGATCTCCATACAGAGCGGAAAGGGAAGATTTCTCATTTCCGCAATGTAATGTGATCTCGGAGTTGATATATTTAAGTAAGGGTGATGTGGGTGGTGCAGGGGGGCATAACCCCCCTGCTAAAGACATTTTGTTTTGTGTTTTTTGGTTTTATATGGTTTTACGTCAGTGTTTGAACTTTTAAGAGTAAAAACATATCGTCTCGGCCATATGTGGTTTGAACTAGTAAAAGTTCAATATCCTGAAGAAGATATATATATATATATATATATATGGTTCTACCTCACATAAACGAAACACCACAACACCGACAACGCAATCACCAAAACCACATAACCGACAGTACAAAAACACGAAATCCCACATGCCCGACAACGAAATAACCGACGGTACACAAACACGAAACCTCATACACTTCACACACCACAATCAACAACCAAAACACATTCCCCGTCCAAAAACCACATACACAACACAAGCACACCAAAATCCATACAAACCCACACTAAACCTCACATACACAACTACCTACAACCCTAACCTAAACCCTAACCCTAAGGTCCATCACTACCGCACACTTACCTGACCCGCTCCCTAACCCTAACTCACTTATCCGCCCTAACCCAAACACAATCACTACCGCACTTACCTGACCCGCTCCTAACCCTAACTCACTTATCCCCCCTAACCCAAACACAATCACTACCGCACTTACCTGACCCGCTCCCTAACCCTAACTCACTTAACCCACCCCTATCCACACTTACCTTACTCGCACCCTAACGTCCGTCACTACCGCATACTTACACAGCCTTTTCCCATGTCGGCATCCTCGGCGTCGGTGCTTTCATCCATCGGGTCGGTCTTCTGCTTGTTGATCTTCTAGGTCCCATCGCGTCGGTCTTCTGCGCTGTCGATCTTCTGGGGCTCGCGATTTCCCTGTCGATGTTCCGGCGTGTCGTTGAAGTGAGGTAGAACCATATATATATATATATATATATATATATATATATATATATATATATACATTTTTTTAAATAAAAAATAATAAAACACAAACGACTATAAAAAACTTACAACAAATAAATACAAAAACAACCGGTAAGCACTTTAATTTCCTTAATGGAATTTCATCAGACCATGGTGCATCGAAAACCCTCTCATTTAAATACTTAATGACCCTAACATGTGACTATAAATGGTCAGTGCATTAACTCTTTCCTTTTCAAAACAACTTTAAAATTATCCCTGTCATTCAGACCAGGGTTTGTACATGCATTTAGTCTTATTTGCCAGCAATATTCTTTCCAAGCAAGTTCATCTTCTGCATCAAATCTGCAGTCAAAACATTAACTTGATCAATTAAAGCAAACTTAAATAATGCCTTATTCTTTCTATCAAATGCCTTTGTTTTACATGTTTACCCAGGACATTACTTGTATCTAACTTGACCACCATTTTTACATGTTCATTTACCTGCATATAAAACTCTCTGATAGTTCTTCCTATATAAAATGCTGGGCATAAATCACAAAACGCAATATATATACTACATATTTCGACCTACAATTATAAGATTTGTTCAACCTAATCTCAAAATTTCTAACTACTACCTCAAATTTCTCACCTTCCTTAATATAGGAACATAACTTACAATTCATGCATCTTTTCATCTCAACACGTATACTATCAGATATCTGTGGACTTAAGCTACTTTTTTAAAAAAAAGTCTTTTAGAGATCTGGCAAATAAGACTCCTATAGCAGGCTGTGAGCGAAGGAAAGCATGCACCAAAGCTACTTCATCAGGTATAAGTCCACTGCTTTCCTGACTAAGCTGGCCATGCTGCTACTGTCTTCCTCTTTCCTGCTTCTCTGATGTGGAACTAGCCAATTCTGAAGTTTTAATGAAGTTTTTTTGTGAAAAAATGTGCTTTTATGTTTTATACTAAACATCTGTGGCTGTACAGTGTGGTACAGTCATATTCTTCAGCATTTCAACTAAAGAAGGTTTATTTTTAAATTGATAATCACTGCTGTAAGATGCAATGGTGGTCTGAGAGCACGAGAGAAGTGAAATTATTGAGATCATAATTACAGAATTATTAAATCACGTGCAGTCTTCTCTGTACATGGTATAAACTTGTGGGTAATACAGAACAGCTAAATAAATTGTAGGCACTCAATACAAACTACTTACTTAACATTGATAAGGAGTCTCAAATTAATTGATTCATTCAATTGTTTTTATATTGTGGGCAGGTGATTTTGTTGCACATTGGAGATCTGTGGGTAAGTCATGGAATTAAAATCTTCCCAAAAGATAATTGTTCATTTCATTATACCCCTACGATAGTATTAAGAAGTGGCACGTTTTCTCTGAAAAATAGACATATGTTTATCAATGTGCAAGGAGGAGGTCAGTACTTCAGTAGGTAGGCTGACATGACTCTGACTCTTGAATAATTCTTATGAGACTACTGATTTTGTTTTAATAAAATGACTGTCCTTACATTTTTCTGAAGAATAGTTGATTAACATAAATGTCTGTAACCTATCAGCTCAACTCTTTATACTTCTGTTCTGGGAGATGGGCCTGTTAAAAAATAAGGAGATGTTGTTTTAATGATTTAAAATATCAAGGTGTATAGCGTAAAATATGGGATTAACTTTATATATATATTAAAATCTGTTGGTTTCCATATGCTTGACACAGTCTTTGGTGATGTTTTAACACCCTGAACTAACGCTAAATTATGTTGTAGCTCAGAGAAATTATAAGGACTCCTTTTAACGATACAGAACCGTCCACATCTCAGATTAGTTGAACTAAAATATCCAAACATTTCCTTAGATTGCTAACCTCAAAGTTTCCCAAGTATTCCTGTTGACATTCTGTGGCATTTAGTTACAGACCATTTGTTGTTGATTAAAGCACATTTAATTAGAAATGTGTTTGCAAAATGTGGTGTTGAACTACCACCAAATTATCACTTGCAAAAAATCAAACCAACAGTCTCTTACTTCTCATATAATTCTGCCTTGAGATGTGTTGTGAAGTCATGGCTATTTACATTGATTTTCTTGTGAGTCATAGCTTCCATACAATGACCACAATCACCTAAGTAATTCATCCCTTCTCAGTAGATAAACCACAGCAAAAGAATGTAGTAGAATCAAGGATATCCAAAAACAGAATTCAGCAGACGAAAAGATGCCCAATGCTGAGAGTAAAAACACTTTAATGCCAAAAAACAAATAAATAAATGATTTTAATTTATTTGTTTTTTTGGTATTAAAGTAGATAGACCAAACATGATACTAGGCATGTATCTATCTGTCTTTATTACATAGAATCCTAGCAACAAGAACTTTCATGTAACAGCATTCTTCTTCAGATTGTTGAAAATTACTTCACATTCAGTATATTTTATATATCCTAAGATACAAAATGGCAAATGAAAACTGAGCAATGACTAAAACAAACACTGTAAAAGACAACAACATCAACATTGGTGCATCAAATATACATTAAAAGCATAACTATATTCCATCGATTTATAAATATATGAAATGAAAATACTATTAAACCACATATTTTATTAACAAAAATGGCACTGAGAATGAAATATATAAATTAAGATTATTAAAACATCCTTAAAGTATACAGTTTAATGCATAAGTGATCTTTTTTAAAGATTTCATGTAACTCTCATTTTGTTTAACTCCATAGAACTATAAACATTAAGCAATGTTTTCCATTTGTACTTGGCATAATCTAACATAGTTTACAAACTGGCAGTCTCACTGTTCTGTAAGTGTAGTGTTAACATGTTAGAATTGACATCATTAAACCTGTGATGTATAATGCAATGTTTGTACAGTGCATTGTTATGCTTATTTTGGCTAATGGAATGAAAGTATTCCTGTGTTTTAGTGGCATTGCTGCTGTAAGGGATGGGTCAAGGAGGAGTAGAGGAGTGTGTAACTGTTGCTGGCTTGCACAGCTGGGTGGAGGAGTTTGGTTTGGCTCATCACTTGGGTAATATATTGAAGAAACACTAGACAATACACCTTTGCAGCATGAGCCTGGTAAGCACATACTGCCACAAGCTGTACTAGTTTGCACATAGCACTCTAGGGATTAGAATGCTTGTAAATAAATGTATATTCCTCAATATGATATACATTACTGCACATCTCCAAAGAGTCATAAAAGGGAAGCAGCTACAGGGATAGGCTGTTTGCAGACCCCCCCTAGCTGGCCCTCCTGTCTACCACCCTATTCTTGCCACTGGGGTATTAAAAGAGCCATTTGGATTCCTGTGGCTAGAAATAGGTTTCAGGGCTCTCATTTTGCCTAGGAGTACCTGGCTACCAACCCAAAGAATGAATAGGCAAATATTACAGATAGTGGAACAATTAGTAGGGTCCTGCTTTGTTTCCTATTTGTTTTGCTTCCTAAAACACAGTGCATGTTTTGTGTGCCTAAATAAGCAACACAGTTTCTTGAATAACTAATGCAATACTTCTTGGTGACACTTTTCATTTTACAGTTCATACATGTATCTGTATTATACATATACTTGCACTATGCACTGCTACCGCTATCATGGGTACTTTCTTGCTTGCTTAGCAGAGGATTTTCTGAGAACCATTTTTTATGTGATGATTCCTTCATATTCTTGGCTTTGATATACAGAGTTTTGGCTCCTGATCTACAATACTTTTCATTTATTGCTTTAGTTCTTCTGAAAAAGGGCACCGACTTTTACTGATGACTTGCTAGTAAAGAATGAATTTCAGGTTCCTTCTAAAACTGGGTTTTTCAAAAAAATGTAGTGAATGACAGCTGGTTGTTATTCCAATTTAACTACTAGAAAAATCTTGCTTAGAGAAAAAATGATAGCAATGACAAAAATGTTTCTAGAAAGAGGTTATAAGAATGAAGAAGCAGATAATATGGTTAAAGAAGTAGTTAAAAGGGGACAAGGAAAACATGCCCAATATATTTAAGAGTATGTTTGTTTGTGTCTTTCGGCTTTTCCCGGTAAGGGGTCACCACAGCGGAACTCCGGTCCGCTAATGATTGGCAGTAGATTTTTACGTGCTGGCTTGCCAGGCCTAACGCACAACCTTCAATGAAGGAATGCCCATTCACGCATGTCGCCACACAGAAGGCGCTCTAACTGATAATCGAACGGGCAATGTCTAACTGTGAGGTGACAATGCTACCGCAGCAGCACCACCACTGCGATATATTTAAGAGTATAATGCATAAAAATAATATGAAATTGAAAATAGATTTTAGTGTATTTTTACTGTATATTCTGGAGATTTAAATGCTCTTATAAATATATACAGATTAGTTGGAACATATTTACAAAGAAAGAAAGAAATTAAATGTATTGTAGGAACAGCTGTGGGAACCTATCTATTTATAAAACTATAGTATGGGCTCTGTATTCTTCTCCAATAATTCTGTCATACTTATTGCTTTATGTATGAAATTAGCCTCTAATGGAATGCATGCAAACTGCTTTTATACTGTGAATTGGTGCTAACCATTTCTAGCTTGTTACAGACAAATGACATATAATATTAGAATAATTAACTTATGTTCTGTGCTTCAAAACTGGATCTTGTACTTATTTCAGGATCTACTGGTCAGTAGCTTTCAAGCTAATAGCTTTATTTTCTTCCTGTAGTTTAGCAGTGTAGATATAGCGTTCTTTTTTCAGTTATTTTTCAGCCTAGATGCATCACATTATTTCAAATGTATCTTCAGATAAAATATTGCATTCTACACCTGTGTCTATTTTTCATTTATCATTTTATTTAGTATTTATTAGAATTTCTGTATACAACTTTGACTTATACTGTTATTCCAGTGAGTTTAATGCCTTTTAAATTTTCACCATGTCAACTGTTCATAGGTTCATAGGTTCATAGGTTCATACTAGGCTATCTGCCCAAGGGCATTTATAAGCCTAGCCCATAGTTATTTGGCTTTCGCCACCCCTTTAGTTTGAATAAAACTATGCCTATTATTTTGCTGTGCCTCTGTCAAGCATTGACACTGAAATAATCCCTGGGGTATATCTGCGATCCCCCATCCATTGGTCAAGATTCCTCTTGAACAAGGCCAGCGAGGTGCTCTGCCTCACATGTACCGGGATTTTGTTCCACAGCATAGGGAGTCTCTGGGTGATGAATCTGTCCCTCCAGCACGTTCTATTAATAACCGTGTTAAGGTTTAAGTCTCCCGCCCCTGTGGTTCTGTGGGATCTAGATTTTTTGAGGTGAAGCATATTCATCAAATCAGGGTTTGACATGGCCTTATATGTCAAGCACAGGTCACCTCTGAGCAAGCGGTATGAGACTGAATAGAGCTGGAGTTCTTTCAGTCGGGCTGCAGAAGGCATATTTTTGAGACCCTTTATCCTTTTGGTGAGGAACTTTTGGGGCCTTTCCAGCTGCTGCAGGTGTCGGGTCAGATACATTCCGAATGGGGCATTGTACTCAATCATAGGTCTAATGAGTGATGAGTACAGGGGGACGATGACCTCCCTTGATCTAGATGTGAATCCCTTCATGATCAGGTGGGCAATGTAGAAGGTTTTCCTAACTACTTTAGCAACATGAGTGTCAAACGAAAGGCTACTGTCAACCTGGGTCCCCAGATCCCTGATGACTTCTTCTGTGCTCAGTGGATTGCCACCTATATGGTAGCTAGGGGTAACCTTGTTTTTCCCGAAGGGTATAACTATGCATTTCTTGGCATTTAACTTTAGGCCATGGCTCTGGCACCAGTTATCCGTTTCTGTGAGGCCCCAAACAACTCATTTTTCTATTTCTGTTCAATAACATGTCAAATATTTTGAAAATGTATTTTCTTTTATATAGCTTTGCAAAATGGACCCTTCTAACATACAGTATGAAATATGTATTATAAGTAGGACAATACTTTCTATCAGGTGTATAGTCATATGTAGTAAATGAGGCTTGTATTTCAAGTTCACCATATTTTCTGTGTATTTCTTGACCCTGCTATTGTTACAACACATTCTCACATGGCTCTCATTTTTCATATACATTATTAATGCAGTGCATTCTTATTTTAGTTCTGAGATTTGACTTTTTATTTTATTCATATTTTATTTTACATATATCTATTTTCTCAGTTAATTCATACCAGTGGCAGCAGATAAGCTTTTAAAACTTCTTACTCATGTATTTGATCTTTTACTAATATCATGTTTAATCTCTTCCACATTCAAATATTCCACAGTGATACCCATATCAAAATGTCTCTCTTCCACTGACCCTAAGGGCTACAGACCAATATTAAACCTACATTCCATTACCAAAGTATTCGTATAAGCAGTTATTTAAACACATAGATTGCTATAGGGATGCTTTGTGATCAACAGCATGGCTTTTAGTTGGCTTCCAGCACTGCATCAACCCCTTATTCAGTTGCAAACTGCACTTACAACAACTTAAATGATAAACTGATGGCAGCAAAAGCCTTTATTGATATGACAAGGGAATTTGAAATGATTAAACATAATCTTCTATTGAATAAGCTAAAAAAAAATAACTTTGATGATAATACTATTTTATGTTTCCACAATTACCCAGAGGATAGATCCTTTCAAATATATGTCAACAGAATCCTATCAGAGAAAGGCATACTTAATACAGCTGTCCCACAAGGATCAGAACTAGGACTCCGCCTATTTTTTTTCCTTTTCATTTATGGCCTTACCTTTGACCTTCTCATTCTTAATGTGGTAGTATATGCAGATGATATTCTCCTTCTACGCTCACATAAATCAGTCAGTAGCCTTCAAGCTGTCCTATAAAACAGTTTCACCAAACTATGCATCTGAACTACTGCAGAGAAGCTCATAATACCTTCCCAAAAAAAGTGTAATGCTGTTCTTAGAGTCACACAATATAGCAAAATTGCAACCACTCTGCCTTAAAGACAACATTGGTACCTTCATTTCCTAAATTACCAAGCAGAAATGTTTAGGTCTTACTCTAGATTTTACCCTCAGCTTCAGAATGCATACTGAAGAAATCATCTCCTGAATATTTTCTCAACTAAAGCTATGATGTAAAGTGTCACACCTGTTATCCCCAGCTGTTAAGTTCTCAATAGTGAGAATTGATCTGATGTATAAATTTAGAGTATGCTCTATGGTTGCCTTGTCTGCATTCAGTCTGCAACACATAAAACTGCAAACAGAAGAAAAGAAGATCCCTAGATTCGCCTTATTAACATATCCTCAAAAACACCACTGTAACATCCTAAAGGAACTCAAACTGGTTTCCAGTACCTGCCAGACCCTCATTATTGGTTGGAACTTTTTATTCAAAATTCTGAAAAATAGTTACTGCCCAACCCCCACCTCCCTGACCTATCCTTTTCCTCATTGTGAAGCAACCAGGAAAATAACCTAATTCTAGCTCAACCACCCTTCATATCAGTTATTGGTGGGAGAGCTTTATCAAGGGTAGGGCCAGCTACATAGAAAAACTTTCCTGCAGAAATAAAAAATCATGTAGAATTGAGATATTTTAAATAAAAAATAAAACAAAACAAACAACCCCCCCCCCCAAAAAAAAAAAAAAAAAGATTCTGCTAAGGGAAACTGAGTGTTCATAGGTTCATAGGTAGGTACTAGGCTATCTGCCTAAGAGCATTTATAAGCCTAGCCACAGTGTGTCAGCTTTCACCACCCATTAATTAATTAACTGATTCTCTGTCAAGCAGAGCCAATGAAGTGATCGCAGGAGTGTATTTTCTGTTGCCCATCTACTTGTCAAGGTTTCTCTTGAAGGGTATTAGTGAGGGGCTCTGTCTGATGTAATTTGGAATTTTGTTACAAAGCATGGGGAGTCTCTGTGACAGGAATCTATCCCTCCAGCATGCTCTATTTATTGTTGTGGTGAGTTTTAGCTCACTAGAGCGCGCGGCTCGCAGTGACTTGGATTTCTTTAGGTGGAGCATGTCCATCAATTCTGAGTTGGACATGGCTTTGTAAGTCAGGCAGAGATCATCTCTGAGTAAGTGATATGCCACTGAGTACAGCGAGAGTTTTTTCAGTTGGGCTGCATAGGACATGTGTTTGAGGCCAGTAATCCTCTTGGCGAGGTATTTTTGTGGTCTTTCCAGCTGTTGGAAGTGTCTTGTGAGGTACATCCCAAATGGGGCATTGTACTCTGTGATGGGTCTAATGAGTGATGAGTAGAGGAGCACTATAACCTCTTAATTTCTAGATGTGAACCCTTTAGCAATTAGATGGCCCACATAGAAGGATTTCCTAAATACTTTGGCAATATGATTGTCAAAGAAGAGATTACTATCTACCTGGGTCCCTGGATCTCTTATTACCTCTTCTGTATTAAGGGGGCTGCCACCTATGTGGCAATTTGTGGGTGTTTTGTTTTTCTCAAATGGGATGACTATGCATTTTTTGGCATTTAGCTTGAGGCCATGACTTTGACACCAAGTGTTCGTCTCAGTAGGGCCCTTTTGGAGGATGTCCGTGTCAGCTGGAGAGTCAATTATGGCTCCCAGTTTGCAGTCATCGGTGAATTTGGTTAGCCATAGTACTGCTGTGTTTGCCTGTACTTCTGAGAAGTATATGCTGAACAGTAGGGGACCCAGGACTGAGCCTAGTGGGACACCACTTGTGACTGGTTTGGAATTGGACCTAGAGCCCACTATTCTTACCGTGTGAGTTCTGTCTAAGCCAGTTGGCAACCCATCTCGTGATGTAGGGGTTTATGTTCTGGCTGGAGAGTTTTTCTGTAATACCCAAGTGGGGAATGGTGTTGAAAGCCTTGGCAAGGTCAAGGTAGGCTGTGTGAACCACCTTTTCCTAGTCTATGGCCTTGGTAACTTTCTCAAAGAAGTCAACCGGGTTTAGTAGGCATGATCTGCCTTTAACAAATCCCAACTGGGTCAGTCAAGTGTTTGGAGGTGCCCAATGTCTTTGTTAATGAGTTCCATGATGATGCGCTCCATAGCCTTGCAGACCAGGCTAGTCAGGCTTATGGGGCGATAGTTACCAGGGTCAGTTGTGGCACCTCCTTTGTGGAGAGGAATAACTGTTGCTGTGCACCATTCTATGGGCACATAGCCTGTGGAGAGGCTGAGGTTGAACAGCATGTTTAGGTGGGGGGTAAGTTCATTCTGTAGTTCATGCAAGACACAGCCTGGGACACCATCTGATCCCACTGATGCTGTGTTTTTGGCTTTTGAAAGGGCTGTTTTCATCTGTGCGTCTGTGATTTTTTAGGACACTACACTTTTCTTGTATTGTTGTGGGCCCTTTTGGAGGTGAGAGGGGGGTGAAGTTCGTATTGAATCTATCTGCCAGGATGTTGGCAATATCAGTAGGTTCAGTATATTTTGTGCTATTTTGCACTAGTTTAGTGCATATCTGTGAGTTGCCACTTAGATTCTTAACATAGCTAAAGAAGGCTTTGTGGTCATCTTTTGAATCCTTGGCTATCTTTTTTTTGAAGTTAGCCTTGGATGATTTCATGAAGGACCTTAGTTTCTTACTGATACTGATCAGAGATGTCTTTCCTTCTTGGGATTTGCTTTTTTTCTGAACTAGTTTCCTCCTTCTGTTGTATAGCCTGTTTATTGCAGGGGTTCACCAAACTGGTTTCCTTCTCTTAGAGGAGTGAGTCTTTGTTTTGCTAGGGATGGCATGATCCATGCATCCTTGTAGGCAGTCATAGAGTGCATTTGTAAAGGTTTCTGCATCTTGGGCAGCGTTATCCTTTAGCGTGGGGGCTGTGAAACTTACCACCTCTGTCTTAAGTAAGGTGAAGTTTGCTTTAGAAAAGTTTTTTCCTGTGGTTTCCTTAGTTGGGATGGTGATGGGGTGTGGAGATCCAGAGTGATTAGTTTATGTTCTGATCTAACCAGTGATTTGTTGACCTCCGGTGTGGAACACCTGTCGCCCATATTGGTGATGACCAGGTCCAATATGTTTTCCCCTCTGATAGGGGAGTTTACCAGCTGATCCAGGGCATTTGAGTTGATGAATTCCAGGATGCACTGGGCCTGGGAATTTGTACTTGAGTAGTTTTCCCAGTGATTGGTACGGTAATTGAAATCGCCCAATATCAGGGTGTTTGGTAGGACCTTCATGTTTTCCAGTGTCTCCAGAAAGGTGGAGTGGTGGTCCTAGGTCATGGAGGGTGATCTGTAGCAGGCCACAATTTGCATTGCAGATTTTCCCAATGTTAGTTGCACATGGATGATCTCAGAGGTATCATGCTGCGTCACTAACCTGGAGGTGTAGGTATCCTTGATGAATATGGATACACCCCCTCCTTTTGTGTTTCGGTTCATGTTCTGTGGCCGAAACGTGTGGTATGAGTTGTAGTCCGGTAGTGCTGGGGTGCTCTGTGGAGCCTTGAACCAGGTTTCAGTTATTGCACAGATGTCGACGTTCTCCATACTGAGGAGTGCTTCGAGCAAGTGCATTTTGAGATTTAAACTCCTGGCATTGAGTAACATAACCCTCAATTTTTTGTTAATTGTGCTGTTTACGGAGGTGGGTTTGACTTTTGAGCCTTGCCTAAAAAAGGCACTATGGGGGCAGTAAGAGCCTTGGCCAGTATTCAAAAGCCTAGGGGTGACAGGTGTAAGCCATCTCTTGTGAAGCAATGCGGCTTATCGAGCATGTCGTTCCAGGCTGACAGACACTGGATCCCCTTTGAATGACACCAGAAGCTTAGCCAATTGTTGAAATTGATCATTTTTTTCTTTATACTGAGGTATCATTCTTGGTGAAGGCAGGATGCTACTCAGGGTCATACCAGCCTGGGCTGCATGATCAGAGAGCTCTTCCATGTCTCTTTTCATGTAGTCCAGGGAGGTACGTCTCAGGTCATTCACATCAACATGAACAATGACAGAGTCATATTTATACTTGTTCTGGAGTGACCTGAGTGCTTGTGTTATGTGGCGGATTCTGGCTCCTGACAGGCAGCTAACAGTAACCTTCTGCTTGTCCGGCCTAGTGAGTGTGACGTCAGTCTGCCTGACTATAGAGTCACCTATTACTAGTGTGTTAGGCATGTTATTTCACCTTAAGGGCTGTGATTGTGTGGCACACTGATTTTGTGTTTTATGTGTTGTCTGGTTTGTGACGGGAAGTGCAGATTGTTTGAGTGTCTGCTTTGGAGGTCTCTGATGCTTTTGCAGGTTTTTATTTAGAGCCTCCAAGTATGATTTTGTGTATTTATGTGTATTTTTTGCCAGTGCTGTTTTAGTAGGTCTGTGTGTGGCTGGAGGTGTGGTGCAAGTGTTAACCTTCTCCTCTTGACTGTCTGTTCCAGTCTTGGGTGGAGACAGCTTAGCTTCCAGTTTGGCTGTATAATTGCATCTCTCGCATATGTTAGTGTTTTCTGGTAGAAGGAAAGGATTGTCTGTGTACATGAGGCAGTTGTAACATTGCCTCAGGATACCCAGATTCACCAGCTGAACTGGAGAGTGCAACTGAAGTTGCCCTTTGGTCATGCCTGAATAGTAGGGTGAGCTGCTTAGTCACTTGGTTGGTGAGGGGTGAATAAAAAGCCTTGCCCTGCTGGGCAATCAGTATCAGGGTATATTAGTGCTTTCTATTAGGTCTGAGCAAGTGCTGGGCTGTAAGATGCTTTTTGAGTGCTTAGGTTTAGAGTTAGACTAGTTTCAAGGGAAAAACTGAAGAGGAGACTTAGTGGAGCCGGGAATAATTTAACCGTAGCTAACCGGCACTGCCCGGTGTGCAATAACGTGCAAATGCGGTTTTTATAGTAGGGAAATGAAAGAAAGAGAAATTAGCCCAAAATGGCCAATAAAAAACTAACGTCTTACTTTCTTGACAATTGTTAAAGTTAAAAACTTATCTATTAAAACACATCCGACTATTTTGCAAAACTCCTTAAAAAGCAAAACAGACTGACAGCAAATGCAATGACTAACTGTGTGTGTAGACTATTTATGTATATTTTTCATGTTTTTTATTAAATGCCTCCTTGAAATGTTGTCGCTTGTCAATTTTATATATGTTACTTCTGAATTTCTGTATATGAATTCTCTGGAGCTGCATTCTGTTGTCCTCATTTGAGCCTGAGTCATAACTAAAAAGGGTCTGGTAACCATTTCACCTACCTGGTTAAGAATGGAAATCAATCAATCAAACAATCAACCAATAAATCAATTTATTAATAATGTTACTTGCTTTACATACATTCACAACTTTTGGTAATTCCAGGTTTCTGAAGACTTTATGGCTTGTAAAGGACAAATAGTGAAAATATATCAAGTGTTTTTTGAAGTACACACTCATTTCTGAACCTTACTCTGATTGCTGCTGTTTTATCTTTCACCACCTCATGAGAAGTAAAAGAGTTAAATAATGCATTGAGGGCTTCCTCCCTAGCAACATGAACAAAGGTGACATACCACACTTTTTCAGACTTCTTGGCTAATACTAAAAAAATAAAAAAGTTGTTGGTACTTGTACAATAGCCTAGGAGCAGAGGAGAAAATGTGACAAAAAAAATGTGATTATAGTTTACAGCTGATAAAAATACCACATTTAACTAAAGAAATGGTCACATTTGATGGCTTATTTGGGAATGGTTTATAACTAGAACTAAGAAAATGTATGACCTACTACACAGATTCAGTAAGGAGTTGTTACAAATGGACTAAAACAACAGTATGAATAAGTTGCCTGTTGTACTGCAGGAAGGTGGCATACTGTACACATAAGCAAGGATTACATACACTGAAATGGTGAATACAGTATATAACATTAAATAACGTTACAGAAATCTAACTGATGTAAATATGGGTATGAATTCATGGATTGTGCTAGTAAATTGTTTAGTCTTATGGTTTGTTGCCAGAACATATATGATACCACACTTGGTCACACGTGCATATTCTGTCTAACCTCAGTACACATAGTTGGTGATATGATTTGCAATATAGGTTACTGAAGAGTTACTAGGCATGCAGTGCAAGAAACTGCTGAGGAGTCTGGCCAAATTTCCCATTTGCCCTATGACATTAAAGAGTTGCAGAGAGTAACATATTAGGAGGCTGAGAGAATAAAACAGTGGACTACAAGAAGCATCTTGTTAATAGCTGATATTTTTAATATCCTGTGCTTTCTGCATGTTTTACATTAAATTGGTATGGCACTGGCTTTAAAAGAAACTACATAACACTATGATAATTGTATCAGGTTAATAGGAACTGTAACAACGCACTAAAATGTGCTGTGTGTTTGTATCATTACCAGTATATTGGAGAGTAGAGTTATTCATCTTGAAATGTGGGAATGAGTATAGATGTGATTGACTCAAGTAGGATTAACTGGGGGAAAATTGGTGCCATAAATAGAATTAACATTTTTTTTAACTTTAATACTGAATTTCCTGTTTTTTTTTAGCAACACAGTCATATAATAAATATGTAAATATGTGTGCCTGTATATTGTCAGAGTGTGTGTGTGTGTGTGTGTGTGTGTGTGTACATATATATATATATATATATATATATATATATATATATATATATATATATATATATATATTGCAAGTATATTTCTCCCTCTCTCTCTTTCTCTCTCCCTATATATATCTATATTTATATGTATAATTCTCTATCCTATAAATATTTCATGACTGCACATGTATTGCATATTCTATCCCAGGATGTCTGCAATGAGAACATTATACTTTTCTGTTATTATATTTGTTTAATTAAAATTGCAGATTGTTAAAAGCCATTTTTACTTGTACACAATTAATATGTAAATAAATGCAAATGAAGGAATAGGAAAGCATTAACCTCTCGGGACCTTTTCATACTTCAGTTGGAAATGGTTTCTGTTTGTCCATAATGAGTGTTGTATATCCAGATGGATATCATCTTGACAGAATGAAGCTGTCAGTTTTTTTTTCAGAAATTCATGGTCTTTCTTTTGGAGACAATGCCAGATAAACCGACTTGTCACACCACACTATGATTAATGCTGAAGGACTAAGTGATGAAATATTTTCTTTTAGGTCTGAATTTGTATGTTCTCCTACTTACTGAATGCCACACCTATTGCAGTTTAAACAACAATATACAGCAAGAAATCAGCCTCTGAGTGTCGTTAGTACTGGGGTGTGCCATTCTGCATGCTTTGTTTGTTATTATTGTATATAATCTGCAACAGCTTAATGTTTATTTGCTTAATCTGAACTTTGTTTAGTTGTGAAGACCTAGTAAGATGAAACATATTACTTCCTTGTAACTCCAAAAGATGATGATTGAATACTTGGCAAGAGATAAGAAATGCACAAACGATGTACTGCAGATTCTTTAAGGGCAAATTAGTTTCTGTGAAAAATATTTACAGTAAGGAAATTGCCATGTTCTCTGAGAAACCAGTTTATAAGCCAGAACTGTTTTCTTAATGAAACCGTCGGTGATGTTTCTGAAAGGTATGAAAATATTGCAAGACTGTAATTTATACTCTAGGCACATATGATTAAATGTAAAAGAAAATCTCTCATTTCTTTGGTATTCTGGGCATTGTCAGTAGGACAAAGAAAATAAGAAAATAATAAATAATAAACTAGCAATGATTTGTACTAAAGTCAAAGAGCATTTTCTCAATAACATTTTTGTATCTCTTAACAGTACTGTAGCACTCAATAAATTCAAACAGAAAAGTGATTGAGATTCATTTTGGCTCAATATTATGCAACAACGTTATTTCACAGCTCAATGTTTTTGCCAGTCTGAATTTTGTTTTGCAGTTTGCTACTATAATGTCATCAAGCGTTGAAGGTCTCGCTAGCAATTACAAAACATATTATACAATATTACAATTCCCACAAGTGCTCTAGACCATGTGTATCTTACAATCATTTATGTATATTGCAAAACAATAACATGTCTAGTCAATAATCATATCTGTGATCTACATGTGACCACATCTGGTTCTATCATGAAGGTGCAATGAATCTGATTTTTGGAATGCCCCTTGTTTTGCATGCTTAGCCAGATAAGATTTCTGCATGTGCATCTGTCTTACAGTAGCCATCCTGTTTGTTTTTATCAAGTGAAGCCTCCTCTGACATACCAATTTGACAATACGCCTGCTGGTGTCTATGTATGGTATGGTATTTTTGAGCAACATGAATAATAAAATGTTGTCTTCCACATCCAGCATTGTAAAGGGTGACACACTGATGCAGGGGGTAGCATTGTTGCCTCACAGCAAGAGGTTCTCTGGTTCAATTCTCATCTGGGATTCCTTCATGTCCTCTCTTTGTTCATGTGAGGTCTTTTCCCATTAATCCATTTTCCTCCCGCTTTCCAAAGACATGCAGCAGGTGCATCAGATACATTAAATTGGCCATAGGTGTGAGTGTGCATATGTGTGAGTGTGTGTGTGTGCATGTATGTGTGCGCTTGTGTGTGTGTGTATGTGTGTGTGTGTGTGTGTGTGTGTGTGTGTGTGTGTGTGTGTGTGTGTGTGTGTGTGTGTGTGTGCGTGTGTGTGTGTGCGTGCGTGTGGTGTGCGTGTGCGTGTGTGTGTGTGTGTGTGTGTGTGTGTGTGTGTGTGTGTGTGTGTGTGTGTGTGTGTGTGATGGAAAAACAACTGTGGTAGGGCTAGGCACCCAGCAGTGTAATCATTGCCTTTAGATGATTGTCATTGTTATTAGGGCACCCCAGCCCCATGTGTAAAAATGGGAAAAATTGGGTTCTGGCTGGATCCAGCACTGTATTTGACAGTTTCTTCATGCCTCTTTTAAAATTCTAAATATATCTTTCTGCTAAACTGTTCATTACAGGATTCTAATAGGAGGAGATTAATCCATTTTGTTTAATGTAACAATAGCATTTTTCTAATCTGAATTGAGCACCATTATGCATAACTATTATGTAGTGTATGAAACGCTATTATTATGTCAAATATCAGTTAAATGACATCCTGGTTCAGCTCTACTATAGCATAAGACCCAGCATTAATATCACTTAGGAGGGTGGTTAGCAATTGTTCAGCACCCTATGCTGTTAAGATCACATCTGGAACTAAAAAGGCACTGAACCAATACTGGCTTTTAAAGCTGACATAACACTTCCCGTTCTTTTTTTTTGTTTTTATTGTTCTTTAGTTTTAATACATGGAGCAGACAAATCTCGAAGAATTATTCTCAAAGAATTATGATCAGATGTCTGAGCTATGATCTCTGATCATAACATAAATCTGTGTGTACTTGACATTCATGCCATAATTTACCTCTCAAGCTTCTTAGTTAATTAATGTGTTGTATGGAGGAGTCACAGTCTAAAGTCTAAAGTCTGTGTCCAAGGTGCATAATTTCAGTGACAGCCTTGATGACCGGTTGTTATTTCAGGACTTGCTGTGACTAATAGGTGAACATCACCCATGCTAAGAATATTATTCCACCAGTAGACTGACAAATGGCTGTATAGTCCTTGGTTGCATCTGCTATGGACTACTTTATTTTCAGCTTTTAAGCACTGAACATGACAGGTTATTGTGAGTGCAGAATTTATCTGCAAGGTTTCTTACAGAGGAGTCTAGTTATAATCGTATAACTCAATCATTCATTCTGGGAATTGCTTCCTTGTTGAGTACAGAATTATCTTTAATGTTTTTGTAAGGGTGCTTAAAGCCCTACCTTATCAAGGTTCTGAAATTACTACTGAACATTTGGTGACTTCACTGTATTCATGGGTGCTTTGTTCATCTGCCTATGAATTGATGGCAATTTACAGGTTTAGATTTGAGTCCTCTTGACTTAAATAGTTGTCGTTCTGTGCTCCAGATGTGTGGGACTTGCTATTATATGAATGTGAGTCCTTGTTCTCTTTCAGGCGGTGTCTTAAGAATCATCTCCTTCACAGATCATTTCATGATTCTTTCTCATGCCTTTGAATTTTAATTTTAATATTAAGTCTTTAATTATTTCTTTTCTTTAATTCAAATATTTTCTTTTTCTTAACTGCTATAGAGATACAGTTATCCAGATGTAATCTTTTATCATTCTTTGTTCTTTTATTACTCCTCTGATTATATTGAAGATTGCCTGATTGATTAACTGATTGCTTGATCTATAACCAGTTTCACCAATACAAAGCATATCTTGCTCCTTTTACCATAACTAATTCTGTACCTTGCAATTCCTTTGCTGAAGAATGAGTAACAAAGCCAAACCTAATGGGGGAATGAAGGCCCCAAATTAGTGGCAATGTTTAAATATTACTCTAATGTGCAACATGTTTTGCATCAGTATGGATTTCCTGAACAATATGATTTTGGAAATTCTAATGTCTTGCATTATTGACTTAATGTAGTCCTCAATGATTTACTAGAGAAATGAAAAAAAAATATGAGGGATATGGCAAGAAATTTGAGGCATCAATGATGCTCGGCATAACCAGGAACAGTTGAGAGGCATAACTAATTGCACAATTACATTTTTTGTATTTATTAAGTGCTCTTTACCATAATTTGCCCCTTAACTAATAAACTCTTTCCATTATACATTTGAGTTTAACTGTTATAGCTTACAGTCATTTTTATGGAAGCACTGATTGAAACACTTTCTCAGATATAATTGACATTGCTACTCATAAAGCAACTTCCATTTCATTTTTTTGTGTAATTTACTGGAACAGACAAAACTGCTTCTCTTTATCACTGAAAACAATAACAATAACAATTCTTTTTCCTTCAAAGAAACATGTGTTGTATTGACTTCTTGAAGACTTTTCATTTTACTCTTTACTTGAGGTTACTTTTGTTAGTCTTGGGTAGTATGACTTTTATTATTGTAGTGATAGCTAAACCTTTTACTGTTCTGTGTCTTTAAATGTATACTTTATGTGCTGTGCCAACAGGTATCTTATGCTTTCTTAGTGGGTGTGCAGCTCTGTCTGCCATTGGTGAGATTTATGCAATTTTGAATTATGTTCAAAACCTCTCTTCCGATAACAGCTTTCATTGATGATAATTGTTGCAAATGCTACTCACGAATCTATGTCTTAGTGGTTCACTTATGTTTGTACCAAATTCAGGCCAGCTGAATACTGTCAGTTTCATTGTCCATCTGGTTGCAATGATTAAAATTAGAAAACTGTGCTGTTATCAATTATTTGAGTTCAACATGTCCCTTTAACAATGCAATGATTTGCTTGTAAGTTTTATATTGTAGTTTTATTGTCAAAACGAGTTTCAGAGTAACCCAATCATGAAAACACCTATAAAACTGACTAATGTTGCCATGTGCTTATCTTCAAGAATGTTGTTCAGCATAAAAAAAATTTAATTTCTCTCAAAATATGTTGACCATGACTTTGTGATTAGCTTATATTTAGCATTTGTTTCCAACGGCCATTTTGTATTTAAACAAAAACTTTATTGCTTCTTCACCACTTTATCTCTTGTATGTATTATATTGAGAAAGAACACAATGGGTTGGGAGGGTGGCCTAATGGTTAAGTTGTTTGCCTTAAAAACACAAGGTGCAGGGTTTGAGTCTCACAAGGGATAATTGGCTAGGCTTAAAATGGCTCGCAAGGGCAGTTAGCTTAGTACTAATCTATGAACCTAAGTTGACTGATAATATTTAAGAATAATTTTGCTTCCAAAACATGGTGGTCTAGTACAAATGCATTTTATACTTCAGTATAACTCACTTTTTTGGAAAAGTAGCATTGATAATTAACCATGTCAATGTATAATTTTCATAAGTTATAATTTAGAATAAAACTGAAAAAATAACATGCAGCACCAGGAGTTAGCAGGAGAATCACATATATATTTGGTAACTTCAGGATTTAACAAACTACTGCAATTTTTGCAGTTAAAGAACTTTAATTTCAATTGCCATTCTGTACTCCTTTTCTGAATGTGCACAGAAATTTACATCTGCAGCTTCAGGTGTGGTAATAAGAGGGAGATGATGGCATTCGAATACGTTAGGATCACTAATGCAGAAATAACTGTCCAGTTCGATTCTCAGCTAGAGCGTCTCCTGAGTAGAGACATGCATGAATGGGCATACCTTCGTTGAAGATTGTGCATCAGGGCTGGTAAATCGGAATGTAAAAATCAACTACCAATCATTAGTGGACCGGAGTTCCGCTGTGGCGACCCCTAACCGGGAAAAGCGGAAAGACACAACAACAACAACAACAACTATCTTGCAACATCAACTTTCAGCCTATCAGATGGGGTTACTATGAATAATCACATCTCATTTAATCATTGCATGATTTGTTTGTAATTTTTAACATCTTTATTACATCACAATCAAAACAACACAGGCTCACCTATATTAACAGAAAACAAGCCATAGTGGTATTTCTGTTTGCTGACATGTTTTGTTTTTAAAGCAGCTATCATTCTTTCCAGCTTTACATAAGTTGCTCAGTTCCTGCCATCCCTTAAACCTCTCTCCTCCACCTGAACATTATTCTGCACATACTGCTCCCACAAATTATATTTATTTCTATGTAGTTTACTCCTTCCCTTTTATTAAAAATCTTACCTACAGTTCTTTTATCTCCTTTAAAATATGCAATACTTTGGTTACATATGGTTTAGATTTTGATTTCCATTTTCTAGTCATTGCTTTTTCTGGCAGCCAGTAGCATTACATTTAGTAAGGCCTTACTATTTAGTTCTGCTCAAAAGCATCATTTCCTTAGTTGCAACCATTTGCTTGACCATTTCTGACAAAGTACTCTGTAGTGAGTTTTTAAAATTTGCCATTTCATTACACTCTCAAAAAACATGTCTTTTTCCCATCAAACCTTCAGCATTTGCTGTCTACTTGAAGAATATTTCTCTGGCCTGCTTCAGTTAATAAAATAACTATGCTAACACTTCCATGCAAAAATCCTATATCTTCTGAACTTTGTTGCTTACTTGGGAGTCATACAGATGACTTCTTATGGTTATTTCCCTCCAAAACATTTGGAGGCCACTTGCATAATCAGTGATACTCCCAATGTTGCAAAATACAAAAAACTTTTTTTTTGATGGGGTATATGGAATCAGGCAGTCAAATTCCTGGACTATATAACCATATTAATATTCTTAATGTATTTTGCAAGCATAGTACTCCATACATGAAGTACATATGCAAAACATCCCCTACTGATCATACACAACTCGAAGAGCCATCTTTAAGCACAACTTGGTTCTATGGATGGGTAATAGGAAATTTAACCCTGTGCCCCCCCCCCCCCCCCCCCATATACTACCAATGGACAGATGCAGCTGTTAAATTATGTAATCCATTATTGTGGGCTTTCTAAATATGGTATGATGCTAATTATTCACACCACAAAAATTGCATAAACTCTTCCACTGAAGTGCAAGTGCACTTGGTAAATCCAAATATCTCAAATAAACCCCTCCACACAGAATCAGTTTGAAATGATTTGTAATGTCAAATAGAGACAAAGATGCAAAAAAAAGAAAGCAACTTTTAAGACAAGGAAGCATCTGTATGTCCCATAATAAATGGTTTTGGACTGATTCTATGTGGTTGTGATGATCCTAGTTACTACCACTAGAGATAATATAAATCTAGTCCATGAATGGGTAAGGTTAATCCAATCACTGAACAAAATAGGTAATTCCAAGTACCAAACAGGAAATGTGGCTAGGTTTAAAATGGCCTGTAAGGCCAGCAAGCCAAGTACTAACCTACAAACCTATATGAGTACCAGGTGGTCATGGGATAATCTATGGGATAGCCACCCCATACCTATCAATGGTGCTGTGATCATAAACACAATGATCCCTCTCTACTGCTAGTATGTTGCTCTGTAAGGATTTTGTACCAGCAGTGGAGATACTTTGTGCGTAGGCAAATCTGCCACCACACATAAACTTGCCCTGAAGCTTGCACAGCACCAGATCCCCTCATTACCACAATATGGTAATTATGGTGTGCCCTTATGCCTGCTGGCTGTGATTGCTTTATGGACCACAGTTAGGCAAGATGTCATATCATAGTGCAGAGGTATATGGCAGTTACATATGGTACAGTACAGTACACCTTACCAAGGAATTGCATAAATTCCTTACCTAATTACACTATGTAGTGCTGTCATGCATTGATGCCTGCCAGTCTGAGTAGAGGAATGCATAGCATACATGAGGGTGCTAGACACTCCTGTGCACCATTCAGTGGGGTAAGACAGCTGTTGTGCACCACTGGGGAAATCCCTGGCAGGGTACTAAACAAACATAGTGTGCATGATGCTGCTATGTATCTACGCAGAGTGTTTATGAATACTAAGAATGAGTGATGGAGAACGTTAACATGATACTAAAGACAAATCGGTATGAAACAAAGATTTGTCACATGAGAGTAATAAGGGAATTGGAAATTATCTGGCTGAAAGTAGAATAGAGCTAGTAAATGAAATGATTCAATTGTATCAAGAATCTCTCTAGATGTAGCAATAATGAAAACCCTGGCTTGTATTTCTTCTCTTTATGTTAATTTAAAACAGTATCCTCGGCTGGGGTACCTTCTGTGTGGAGTCTGCATGTCTTCCCTGTGGTCATGTGGGTTTCCTCCGGGTGCTCTGGTTTCCTCCCACATCCCAAAGACATGCTGCAGGTGGATTGGACACTCTAAATTGGCCCTGGGGATGAGTGTGTGCGCGCGTGTGTGTGTGTGTGTGTGTGTGTGCCTTCCGTGGAAGGTTAGGCGCTGGGCTGGCAACTCGACACCGTAAAAACTCTACTGCCAATCATGATCGGACAGGTGATCCAATGTGGTGACCCCTAACCGGGAAAAGCCAAAAGAAAAAGAAGAAGAAGAATGTTAATTTAAAACAGTATTACAGACATCAGCAATGCCTATGTGATAGCTAGTAAAATGCTTTAAAATAAGATATTATTGAAGCAAAACATTTTCATTTAACCAGAACAGTGTGGGTACATGCTTAACACTATGAAGAACTGGCTTATTCAGCATTGAAGTTTTAAATGGTATGTAACAGTATCTAACTTGAGTATTACAGTCAGCACTTGTCATTGAAATATTATTTTTTTAATGCCAGTAGCTACACTTAATTCATTTTTGTTGAAACCTTCAACAGCAATGAATTCTAGCAATTTCTTTTATATTGCACCTTAATGATTTTAGGGCATATCCATTTCCTGAACTAATGTTATATTAACATAATATTTTAAAAAGAAATGGAAAAAAGTGCATTATTTTGTTCCTGACCTGACTGTTCTTAAGATTCCATAATAACCACTTTAAAACCTTTGTAGAAAATGTATGGTTAAATAGTGGAATATAGTGGCTAAAGGGTTACATTTACATATTAGGTAGTCATAGTGACCAAAATGAATATTGCTTATCATAAGCCACATTAAAAATGTGACTATCGAGATCAGAAACAGCAAGAATCTGTACAAGATCTCCTCCATGTTTAATACTAATGCCAAATGTCTAAGCAAGTTCTTAATGCATGATGATAAAAATACTCATATTTTGCAATCCAAAGTATACACAGACCTAAATTATCAACTGTATAAAAGCCTATAAAACAATCATTATGTATCTTATAATACAGAACTGACTTAATATAGGCCAAGCCAACACATATCTCAGGACAAGATAGCGAAATTTAAATAACTACAAATAAGGGCTAAACTTCAAAGATACAATGGGTGATCACATTTGTAAAACTGAGGTTGTTGTTGACAAAGTATAAAGAGCATAACATCTCATCACAACTATATTCAGATGTAATGCATAAATTTGCATTATCCCTTCGATAAATATTCCACTGTTAACTAAAGTGATACGATAACTATGCAATACAGAGAAAGACATAAAAGATCAATAGCTGTATCAGTGTAGATAAATGTTCAAATAAAATAAAGTACATAAAATGGAAAACAGAAGTAAAATGAGAGTTGTATAGGTTTGTGGATTAATGTACCAGTACCCTGTATTCAGCAAGTGTTAAAAACTTCAATAAGAAGAAAAGAATTTACAAAATTAGTAAAAATAAATAAATAAATAAAGATGCTGTTTACTAGTTAGGGTACAGCTGTACTGCATTTGATTAATTAAAGAAGCCTACTACGAAAGAGAATTAACATAGCTTTATTCTGACACTGTTTATGCAAAGACACTGTTCCTTTAAGAGAAAGGTAACTAATTATTAACTTCAACATCTCTGTCTATAACATTGCGGGAAGAAGCTCTGATTGAAAACCATACAACCTGAATTTGCATAGTAGCTCATGTACTGGAAGAGCTGAGTGTTTTGATTTATCCCTTGCTTCTCCAGGTTGCTCTCCATCGATTTTTAGCATCAGACATCCACTCCACATATGGGTATCAACTCTTTTACCTTTTACTTTTTGTGACTGACTTAAGGATTTGTGTGGCTGGGCTGGTGCTTTAGGTCTACAGTATTTTCCCCTCAGTTTAGCTTTTTCCCTACTTTGTGCTGCCCCTTGTGCTACAGCTGAAATTATACATTACTTGTTAGCCATAAACATGCTGTTGTCTTTCAGTGTGAACCTCTTTTTTTTTTCTGTATTTTTTGCCTCCTCTGCCCACTGAGCATTGTGCCTCCTCTATTGCACAATTGCTCTGGTTCTCTGTTGATGGGGATCAACATCCTTACAGATCTGCCAGGGGGAAATCTTGCACAGAAGGCCATCATTTGTGCAGACATTATGCCTAAATCCTAGCCATGAGAGCATTGTGTTATTTCATCCTAACCCCTTGGAGCTGCCCCTGGGGTTAAGATGTCCACCCATATCACCACAGGGGCTGTTTATGCACTCCCACATCTATGCACTCCCACATCTATGCATGCACATGAGACAGGGAGCTAACATTGATCCCTTAGGGCCCTGCAGTGCATACCCTTCTTGGCCGACTGCTGCTTTTGGTGTTATGTGTGACTTCTGTTGCACTACACCAGGGCAGCAGATTCAGTCAGCCCAGAGCCAACAGCCTCCCTCCCAGTACAGGAGCTGCCCACCCTCCTGAGACAGCACATCGGTCATCCAAGCCACTAACTGAAGTTGGGTTTTCTGGATCATAGTCAGGGCTTTACTCCTCCATGCCACCCAGCTGTTTATTATGTACCTCTGATTTACATTTGAAAAGATTATGGTAATACCTGTTATCCTGCAGAAGCATACCATGAGTTAGAAAAGCACAGCAGCCCCCCCCCCCATACAATAAAGAAGGTTGTTCAAATGGACAATAAATGCCTCCATCCTTCCTTCTTATCAGAACTCCTAAGGTAGTTTTGAATTCTGATTGAGCTTCTTTTCAGCTCAGAAGACTGACTTTAAAACATTATTTGCGATATGGGGGGGGGGTAAATTATATTTTTTTCAGTATTCTATTTAAACCTTTTCCATTATTTAACCAAAGGAGTACATTTGCATTTTTGTTCTTGTTTTCTTGGAAGTGGATAGAAATGGAATGCAATGGTTAATAGACAAAATTCCTATTAAAAACTTTTGTTTCTTAGTATAAACTGACAATTTGAAATTTAGATAAACTGACCTTAAAAGCCTGCTACACAATAGAAAGTCATTAAGATAGGTGAACACATTATATACTGTGGTACAATTTATGTACAATGTTTTTGGCTCATGCAAATTTGGAACAGTGGCACTGTGGGTACAGAATAATTATTTAAATGACATATGAAGTAAAAAAAAAAGCAAGATTGGAGCAGCTTCCAAAGAGAAATGATTTATTAAAACCATTGAGCACTTTCACTCACTTAAATGCAATGAACTTCATCAGAATAAAAATATTGACTTAAAAACACAATGAAAGAATGGTAACGGTAATTGTTTTTGTCTACACACAAAGCTCCTGCTTATAATAGTAAGATTAGTTTTAATTGCAATTTTAACTCGCTGTTTATCAAATTCAATGCTTTGTGCCATTTGGCAAATCATGTGATTTGCTGGAAGAATATTTAAATTGTGCTACCAGCACCACCTTAATTGTGCTAATCCTAGCTCTATCCCCAACCCTAACCCTATATTTTGCGTTACTGAAAATCCTTCTGCTTTCAATATACTGTACTTTCAGTGTTTTTCACCCCCTGAAAAACTTTTCAGTCAAATCAACCATACACACAGACACACACACACACACACACACACACACACACACAATATATATATATATATATATATATATATATATATATATATATATATATGTAAAATATATGTGTGTGTGTGTGTGTGTGTGTGTATTTACTTTCACAATCTTGAAGCCCACAATCTTGAACTGCACAGTTGTTTTGTGGACATTTGTTTTTTTTTTTTTTTTTTTATTGCACTTTGTTACTTTTTTTGGTAGCTATTTGTATTATGCTGTTGTGTCTCCTATAAAGGAGTTGCGGTGTTTTATTACAGACCCTCACTTTCCCATGCCAATAATCAGCTGCTCTTCTCATCCATTAATGTTCAATGAAGAACTCATTTAACATTTTATTTGTTTTCCCTAACCGTCGCCTACTGCACCTTTCTGCAGTACTCCAGTGACCTGCTGCTTCTGTCTACATTATGTGGTGTATTTGAATAAATTACTTTTTTGCCCATACCTTGACCTTTCTTTTTCCTAAATATGTCTTAGCCTAACTGATGACTGTTGCTTATTTTTTTCCAGACATTCTTATAAATTACTTTTTCTTCTCTTTCCTCCTGTTTACTGCTTCATGCTATTGTTCTCATTCTCATAAGTTTTCTCTTTAACCAGGCTGGTCACCTCCTTTTTATGGGCTGCTTTTCCCCTCTGGTGTTGTGTATCATTTGTCCAATCGCTCTCATCTTGCTTCATGTGACAGTTCTCCTGCTGCTGTAGCTTACTGCGGGCTCTCCTACTGCTGTCACTTACTGCCAGCTCTCCTACCGCTGTCACTTACTGCCAGCTCACCTATTGCTATCACTTACTAACAACTATGCTACTGCTGACACTGCCATCTCTCCTACTGCTGTCACTTACTGACAACTATGCTACTGCTGTGACTTACTGCCAGCTCTCCTACTGCTATCACTTACCGCCAGCTCTCCTACTGCTGTCAATTACTGCCAGCTCTCCTACTGCTGTCACTTACTGCCAACTCTCCTTTTGCTGTGAATTACTGCCAGCTCTCCTACCGCTGTCACTTACTGCCAGCTTTCCTACTGCTGTCACTTACTGCCAACTCTCCTACTGCTGTGAATTACTGCCAGCTCTCCTACTGCTATCACTTACCGCCAGCTCTCCTATTGCTGTCAGTTACTGCCAGCTCTCCTACTACTGTCACTTACTGCCAGCTTTCCTACTGCTGTCACTTACTGCCAGCTCTCCTACTGCTGTGAATTACTGCCAGCAGTCCTACTGCTGTAAATTACTGCCAGCTCTCCTACTGTTGTCACTTATTGCCAGCTCTCTGCATCACTTCTTAGTGTGTTTCCCAGCAGATTGCAATGTAATACTCTTCAATCCAAATTCTTTGTCATTGTTGTCCTTCTAATTCCTGCTACATGGGCTATAACATTGTGGCATAACAACATCACCAAGTAGTATCTTCATTTGCACCTGTTAAGTCCATTGAAGACCACGTGTACTTTTGGGTCCACTACAGAATCTCGAAAGCTCATAATACCGAAGCCCATAATCCTGAGCCCAAAATCCCGAAAATTCAAAATCCCGAAAGCCCAAAATCCTGAAACTCAAAATCCTGAAAACACAAATAATGCTAATATGTCAATATAAAGACACTAATATCTACCAACTGACCCTGACCCTAACCCTAACCCTAAGGTCCATCACTATTGCACACTCACCTGACCCGCGCCCTAACCCTAACTCACTTAAACCGCCCCCAACCCCAATATTTGTCACTATTGCATACATGCCTAACCTGCGCCCTAACCCTAACTCACTTAAACCGCCCCTAACCCTAACATAAAACCAACCGCACACTTACCTGAAACCAACGCATGACCTAACACCACAGGGCTAACAATAGCAAAGCCACAATGACGTCCGTATGTCCATTTTGTGTTTTCAGGATTTTGAGTTTCAGGATTTTGGGCTTTCGGGATTTTGAATTTTCGGGATTTTGGGCTCAGGATTATGGGCTTCGGTATTATGAGCTTTCGAGATTCTGTAGTGGACCCGTACTTTCACCAGTTTTCTTCCCCTCTTACTGTGAAGTTGAGTACCTCTTACTCTGTCCATTGAAAATTAACATTTTGTCAGTATCATAATTATTTTTTTCTTTTTGCCCTTCTCTTAAATTTGAACCTATCATCACCATCATCATCTGTACCTGCACTTCATGGCACCTTATGCTATGGGTAACTAGCAGGAATTGTCTGCCCCAGTTTTCACTCTAATGGTAGTATTCATTCATTTTACTTGTCTTCTTCACTACAATTCTCTTTCAAAGTGCTCTTAATGCCTTATGTGACATGTTCTGCTACTGTTACACCACTGCCACTCTCTCTGTCTCTGTCTCTGTCTGTCTCTCTTTCTCTCTACCCTTTCTGTACCCTCAGAATCTTGGTAGCACCCTATGTGTCAGTCTGAATGCTTATAGGCCAGGTTTCTGTTATTTGTGGAACATCAGTCTTTTGCTCTGTTTATTCTACCAGGTCCTGGTATTTCACAGTGCCTCCTTCTGCCACTTTACTTACCTTTGCTCTTGTAGCCTCTTGTTTTCTTTATGTTTATCGTCACTCCTACTGTAATTTCATTATTCTCTACTCCTCTCTCACATTCTTGTTCAAACAGACTCATCTAGTCCCATTCAGCTCCTGCTTCTCTCTTAGTTACAGGTATAGTTGTTCTCTTGATTATATCCCAATATGCTGCCCCATCCACTTAATGCTTCAAATTTTTTAAAGTCCTTACCATTTCTTCAGTTGCCCACTGAACTACATTATGCTTTTTTTCTTACCATGTTTTTTGTGACAATGGTAGCACATCTGAGAAAGCCACCACTCTGCTACTTATTGTCCGTAAGGTGCAGTACCCTGTCTTCCTGCACTACTCCCTAAGTAAGGTACAATGCTCTGACTGCCTTCCTGCACCATGCCCTAAGGTGCAGTGCCCTACCTGTCTTCCTTCACCACTCCCTAAGGTGCAGTCCCTGCCTACCTTCCTTCACCACTCCCTAAGGTGCAGTGCCCTGCCTGCCTTCTTGCACCACTCCCTATAGTGCAGTGGCCTGCCTTCTTGCAACACTCTCTAAGGTTCAGTGCCCCTGTTTTGTTCTTACCAGTATTCTAGCTACCCACCAACATATCTCTGTTTGCACATGAATAGAGAGCCATACCTTCCATTCCTGATTTTTTAAGTAATATTTTATTTACCTTGCCTAGCTTGAGTCCTGGAACAATTGCCAGCCACAAAAAGCTATAACTCCTCATTTACTATTTAACATGTCTAATTATTAGTAAACCAGGCATTCAAACATCAATTTCCTGTGTGTCCTCTTTCACACCTTTTCATCCATTGTTTACCAACATTTTTCAACCTTTTCTCAATTGTGTGTTTAGGGCAGTTTGTTAAACTTATAATTCCCTTCCAGAGGATTTTTGTCATGCTCTGTCATCTTTCTACATTTCACATATTTTCTACAAGCAAGCAATACTGTCCAACAGGGTGTGTTTTTTATTACTATATATATTTTAATAATTTTCATGTAAACTAGTTCCTCCACCTACTGTTTCGAACTTGTAATATATGCTGGAAAATCACTGGGGGGCTGTCATTAAATAATGACTTATATATGAGTTCCAGACTTTATCACAGCTCTCATCTAATCAGGGACACATCTAGAAGTAAGGCACACTTTTAAAATATTAGTACTATTAATCTGAGACATTAACAGAATAAGAGAATGTAAATTGATATACATTTTCTGAAGTAAAAAGTCTTTGACTCTATTTATTGTTGTCATTTATTAAGTGTAATTCACTACCTTTTCTCCAAAAGTCCCCAGTTCTAGAAGGGATTAAGGGAGGTAAACCTAAAATTTAAGTCAAAATCAGGGTTGTCCCTGAAAAATCAGGGACAGGTGAAAAGTATGGACTACATATCCATTAGAGAACGCATGTCAATATAAATCATGTTATTATAGCAACTTTCTATTTTTGTAAGAGCAATATTTAAAATTTGAAAAATAGAACTGATACCGAGAACACAGATGGGCACCAAGACCTTCATGCAGGTAGGACCCACGATAAGTAGTCGCTTACAAAAGAAATAACTGATATAGGAATGACTGTATTAAATTTGTCTAGTGTTCAGTTCAGTAATGAAGAGCTCTCCCTACTTGATAAAGGTTTAACTTTTATTCCCTCTACAAAAGCTAATTTGAATGCTGCCCTTACAGAGCTAAGACTGTGCGTAATCTTGATTTAAAATTATTATATAAAATAATGCTTCATTTAACTTAGATTTTGGTTATAAGCTGAAACGTAGCAGTACTTTTGTGCCTATTAATACACACACAGTACAAGCCTTTTATAACATGTTTGAAAATATTTATGATTTATTTTTTGCCAGTAAAACTACAAATAAATATTATAATCTTAGTGCTGAGTAAAAACAGGCCCCACAGAAGCTAATGAGAATGGAAGGTATTATAATAAAACAAGCAGATAAGGGTGCAAACACTGTTATTATGGACACTAACAAGTATACTGAGTTGATGTACTTATTACTGGATGATTCTGTCATATTTAAAAGGATTAATTCAGCAGCAAAAAGTGAGGTAATATTTAGAGTTAAAGGCTTTTTGTATGATTTATTGATGGATAAATCTATTACAGCAGAGTTATATAGTTTTCTATATGTGGATAATCCAGTCATTCCAGCAATTTATGGTTTACTTAAAATGCATAAAAATATTGAGGTACCACCAATGAGGCCAATAGTGTCTGGTAGCCAGTGGGTAACCACCCCCATTTCAAAGTGTCTTCAAGAACAGCGTCATCCTTTCTTAATTTATAGGAAGAGTCATATAACAGATATGCATGACTTTTTGCTTCAATTACATGTATAAATGGACACAAAGAAACAAATTAATGAACATTATGTTAGTCACACTGGTCATAAAGTCTCTTTTCATGGCTATTCTTAATGAATTAGGTATTGAGTTTGTGAGAGAATTTCTATGTAACCAGACATTTCTCAACTGAGAAAACAAACCTTTGCTGTTTAATGTTGGATATAGTATTCAATAATAATATTTTTATGTTTAATGTACCCCCACTGCAAATAGTTATGCTAACATGGTTCTCACTAGATGGGAAGAGATGTATATTTATTGTACTGATACAGAACATTTGAATCATAATTTAGTTTTCTATAAAAGATTTGTGGATGATATATTTCTTATTTGGGATTTAAATTTGGACTCATTATATCAGTTTGTTGCTAATTTACAAGGCACTACAGATTTTTTATGCTTTGATGTTAACAGTTTGATGGATAGAATTAGATTTTCAGACATTGCTGTAACTTTCAGCAATGGTTGTTTTAATATACACATTTCCAGAAAAAATGTTCAATCAACATGATATGTTCATTCTGATAGTATGCATCCTAGATTTGTTTATAATAGTGTTGTTTGTAGAAAATTTCTGAGGGATAGCTGGCTGAACACAGAAGATGATGGTTTTATGCAAGAGATAGATAGTATGACATCAGGCTTCGTAACTAAAGGATACAATAGAGAGCTGTTAAGAAGTAATAGGAAGTATGTTATTTCTAAATGTGAAGATTTGGGTGCACCCTACTTCTCCAACTCTAGAAGGAATACTGGGAGTAATGAGGAAAGGCCTAAAGATAATAGCAAATATTGCATGGGATATGTCACAAAGTACAATAGGCACATACACTTTATTAAACAGCATGAACAAATTGGGTCATTTTGAAATCTAACCCAAATATTAGTGAAATTATTAACATACAACCACATTTTATTTATAAAAAGGAAAGAAACTTAAAACAAAGACTCTGTTACAAAGATCAAGTATTTGATTCTCATAAGAATTTTCCTTTTAGCAAACACGGAACTGTCCCCTGCCGTAATTGTATCTATGGCCAGTATATTAGTTTAGATAAGGAATTTATACATCCAATAACAAAGGAGTCCTTTATATTTAAAGCTTCAACAAATTGTCTAACAGAAAATGTGATATACCCCAGGATTCAGGAAGCTCTGCACGGCATGCAGGAATAGTGCAGGAGCTGCTGGAGGCAATATGGCTGCCGTGCAATCCAGGGATAAGCTCCCGGTATTTGCACAAGTGATCCTGCACTATTCCTGCACAGACACAGCTTCTGTATGCAATTTACACCATTTGCAGGTGAAAACCATGCAAATGAGGTAAATTTGCGATCCGGGAAGCTGTCAGCCGGCCGTGCAGGACTCGTGTAGTCTGCAGAAATGTACTCAGTTAGTAACCGAGTACATTTCTGCAAACTACAAAATGGAGCCATGGCAGCTCCAAATAAAGGGTGTATATAATGTGGAAACCATGCCAATGGTCAAATATATGGCCATTGGCATGAAAAACAGTTGCAAAAAATAACTTTTAAATTTTTTTAGCTGATTTCGGCTGTTTAAGCATAGGGCAGCGAAGCGCAAATGAGATCATTCTGAAAATAAAAAAAAATACTTGAAATAAGCATTCTATGCAAAATCACAATTTTGCCATTATACTCAATGGCAGGCAGAAGACAACATGGCCAGTGAATAGTGGTTGCTAAGGGGGAAGGCTCCGTGTGAGACTTGTAACTAGGCATTAGCAGGCAATCCTATGCAAATGAGGGGAATGATACTGAATCCTAGACCCCCCCCTCATGGCTAGCCTGCACCCAACCATATTGATGCAGGAAGACCATGGTGCAAGCCTAAAAGCTATCTGACATCATAGAGGGGTGTGTCAGGCATACTGTAAGCTTATTGGTGCCCTGTGGCTTGGGTTTGCCCTTAGCTCGCAGAGCTAAGCAAGGGTATGTGTCTAAGGCTGCCTAGCACTCTTTACATTGCCTAACCGGGTGTGTGCACCCCGCACCGTGTTTTATAGGAAAAAAAAAAGTAAACCAGGAAATAGCAGCTCCATGCACATCTGAGCACTGTGTTTGCACTGCAAACCCCCGGGCTTAAACAGGAAGGCAGTGGGAAGGGAAAATAGAAGTAGGAAGGTAATCTAGGAGAACTAGGTTAGCTGGCAGGTGAAATGTATCAGAATCAGCCAATTACACAGGCAGAAGCCCAACACATCACTATAAACTATGCAAACACATTTCCCTCTGTTTTTCCCACAAACTCTACACCTCTGGTGTACACAAGGGGGGAAATTTTACCAAACAAAAGCAACAAAATGATAGGGGCTGCAGCAGCTATCATAAATCAACATGTGGAAAAGGCTGAGGGTGGTAAGAATGTGAATGCTGATGACCAACCCACAGTGAGGAGAAGGAGGAGAGTGTACAGACCCAGGGTAACCTACCAGGGACTATATGACCTGGAGATAGTGGAGCACTATAGGGTGGACAGGGACCACCTACAGCAAACTGTTGAGCTGTGCCAGCCACACCTCACACACAGAACCAACAGAGGGGACCCATCCCAGTGAATACCAAGGTATGTGTAGGCCTAAGAATACTAGCCACAGTTACCTTCCAAAGGCCAACTGGGAATATCATGGAGATCTCACAGGCATCAGCATCCAGGGTACTCCACAAGTCCCTGGATGCCATGTAAGCACATGCCGGTGAGCACGTATATTTCCACAACACCCGTGAGGCATTGGTCAGCAATATGTGTCTCTTCCAAATAGCAGAATACCCTGGGGTAGTGGGTACTATAGACTGCATGCACATATGCATCAAAGCACCACCCAGTGAGTGAGGTAGGGCCTACATCAACCGCAAGGGCTTCCCCTCCATCAACTGCCAGGTCGTGTGCAATGCCCAGGTCATTATAATGAATGTGTGTGCTGGCTGCCCTGTAAGCTATCATGACTCCCACATCTGGCATCTGACACAGAGAATTGCAAATGGGGACATCCCTTATGGTCACCTAGTGGGGAATGCTGGTTATGCACTGGAGCCATGGCTGATGACACCCATCAGAAACGCACACAAACCCAAACAAGAACTCCATAATGAGGCACATGCACAGACCAGAATCATAATAGAGCAAGTGTTTGGGATGCTCAAGTTGCGGTTCCGGTGCCTGGACACATCCGGTGCAGCCTTGCAGTACTCACCAGCTACATGTACCCAAATTGTCATCGTATATGCCATGCTACACAATATGATCCTGCAGACATAGCTGCAGCAAGAACAGCATGGGGCAGGCCCACACAGTCCCCACCACTGCCAAGGCCTGCACAGGCACAGAGTGACTCAGAGGAACAACCTGAGCCTGCCCCAATAGGCAGAAGGAGGCATGCCCAGTATGCCCAAGCCGTGGCAAAGAGGCAATGCATAGCACATACACTGACATGGTAGGAACCCAGGGAATGACACCTCTCCCTGGCTCCCACATACAGTAAAAGGGATGTCAAACATGACACTACCTGTGCTTAACCATATATAGGGAGTGTACTATGTGCATCCAACATAGTCAGCCCTCCAGCACCATCCTCAATACTGGCACAGCCACAAGGTAAGTCACTCTTCCTATCAATTGCCGAATGGAGTAGTATGTGTTGTTACTTGTATCTATGGTATGGATGTGAGCAGGAAAGGGAATTGGGTGGTTGAATGAGATGCCATCAGATAGTAGACACCTATAGTGGCAGCATGAGATCTGTAACAAATATTGGTGTCACCATAGTAGCCAGTACTAGACAAGATGACAAAACTCACTGCAGGAAATGTACTGGGCCACATGTGTGTCCATAGGACACACACATGCCAGTCAGGGAGGATCACATACCCAACAACAGTCTCAGCCAGCAGGACATGTGTAGACAAACACAAACAAAGGCTGTGCTAAGGCCACTGATTGATGGCTATGGAGACCAACCCCCCCAGACCTACACAGACAGACAACAACAGTTCAGGCAGTGGGATGTTAGTTCTGAAGGTTAAGAAGTCAGAAAATGAAATGTAGGTCAATCAAACCTAAGACATGTAGTACATTGATATGCCTCTAGTCAGCATGATAGGTCAGAATACAGAATGAAATGGAGTACCTGAAATACCAGTGCAGTCATAGCAAATGTGTACAAGTGTCAGGTATGCCCTATGTAGAAATATAGTAACAGTCAAGTGCCCCCCCAGTCCTATGTAGAAATGTAGTAACAGTCAGGTGCACCCTCCCAATCCTATGTAGAAATGTAGCAACAGTCAGGTGTGCCCCCAATCCTCTGTAGAAATGTAGTAGCAGTCAGGTGTGCCCCCCAATCCTATGTAGAAATGTAGTAACAGTCAGATGTGCCCCCCCCAATTCCTATGTAGAAATTTAGTAACAGTCAGGTGTGCCCCCCAATCCTATGTAGAAATGTAGTAAAAGTCAGGTGTGCCCCCCAATCCTATGTAGAAATGATGTAACAGTCAGGTGTGCCCGTTAATCCTATGTAGAAATGTAGTAACAGTCAGGTGTGTGTGTCCCCCCCCGCCCAATCCTATGCAGAAATGTAGTAACATGTATGTTTAGGTATAATAACTGTGGAACACAGATTACCTGAGCTGGCCAAGGTAGCTGGATAGATTGTGGCATGTGTACAATATGCAGGGCTGTGTCTGTTAGGTTGGTGTGTGTCGTATATTGTATGAGAGTGGTCAGTGTGTATGCATGATGAGGTTTGTCCTGGTGGCCATTGGCCAGTACTGCCAATGACAGGGCCAAGTTTTCACAACTGCAGTGCCAAACACAATGCTTCCCAGCAAAACACATTCCAGCAGTAAGCCATAGTAAATGTTTGGAAGTAATATGTGTCATCATCTGAAAGATGGACATGGCATGAATGTGGGCCCAGACATACAAGCAGTGCACAGGGGGAAGTACCCCAGACAGTGTATAATATGTAACTGTCAAATGGACACACCCTTGGAATTGTACATACAAGTTAACAGCACATTATTTGGGCTTGTAGTAGGGAATACCAATGTTGTCTGGCCAAACACTGGCAGATCACAAAGGTCATAGGTATAAAGTATTGAGAAACAGCTGTTGTCGCTGCACAAGCCAGTAAAAGTGGAATGCCCAGTGCATATCTGTGAGTCAGATGCAAGTAGTGTCCATAGCACACATGCACCCAGCTCACCCCACCAACACCCACAGGTACCTCTCTGGTCTTATCTCTGCTGTTGGGAGTGAGTACAATATGACCCCCACCTCTGTATGGAAATAGCTAAAAAATGCAGCATGCAGAACAGGTGTCCCATGCAGGTGTGTCCCTAGCTGTAAGCAGCACCCTGCCAGCATCCACACCACTGGATCAATAATGACAGAAAGTATTGGCATGAACAACTTGCACACCTAACCTGTCACCCCAGGGGAATATAGTGTATTGCAGTCTGGGACTGTAGGAGTGACAAAATGCAACGGCCTGCTACAGCTGGCCTGCATCACTACCAAATGGCCTACAGTCCTCTGCCAAAGGCCTGTGTCTCACCCGTACTGCCAATGTATGTTATAACGACATAACACAGTCCACAGAACCCAAATCCAAGGCCATTTGGACAAATCTCAGTAACATATCCACCATGTCCTATTGCATGAACTGTGGACCAACAGCAAATTACTGCTGTGATGAGGTGATAACTATAGGGAATATATCAGATAATGTTTGCATAATGTTTAGAAGAGGATAGAATAATAGAGGGGGGTAGGAGCATAGGTAGCATGGAGAATGTGAATTCTGAAACTCAGCCGTGTGCACATGCTATCCCTGGCTGCAAACACAAGAATGGGTGGCTACAAACCTGCTCGTAAACCACAATGTGAAGGGGTAGTGTCCAGAATTATGACCCCTGCCTCTGAGTAACTTGTGTGAATCTGTACAGCTGTGAGGTATGGCCACAGTAGGATAGGCCATACTGTCATGTCGATGGATGTACCAGCATGGGATCCTCAGCCACCATTGTACCAAAGTGCTGAACCATTTACACAGACCTAGCGGCAAGTGTCTGCCGCATCCCCTCCAGAATGGCATGATTGTGCAAGAATATGTAGGCTGCTGACCACAATACTGGACACAGCTGCTTTCATCCTGTGTTCCCCAGGACATCACTGCAAACAAATATGTATATCTGACAGTACTTGATGATATAAAACATCACAGTGTAAAACAGTACATATGTCTGAATATCTCTGCTAACACCAAGACCATGTAGCAGAAGCAGCACAGACACAATTACCTACAGTAACCCACTATCCTTTGCCCATTTTGACCCCATATTTTCAACTGATCTACAGATATCCCACAGAAACAGGTTTCTAGCTGTAGGTGTAGAACACAAAAATCTGCACTGGAGTACAATCTACCTGGAATGGATTCACACATTCAATACAGAAGGTCATACTGGGCATGCTCCCACACATAGAGAAATGAAGGCCATGTCAGACAACAAAATACTGAAAGGTCATACTGGGCATGCTCACACACTTAATGAAGCCCATGTCTGGCAACAACAGTGGACCATACATATCTGACAGTCACAGATGTTAGTGCATACACTCCTCAGTACACACCAGTCATGCTTTGCACACACATTGGGTAGGAATACACACATATATCCAAGGACAACACACTATAATAGGCCAGAAATACACATATACATATATGTGTGGAAGAGAGTGACAGTGACAAAGAGCCTCCCATCATGAGGCCTGTCCCACCCAGCGCACATCCAATTGGCTACAACCACATGATGTGCAAATGTCAACCACCATAGACACCTCAGCACTATAGTGTCTGTGTTGCTTGTGCTAACTGTGTAACATGACTGTACAAATCAGTAGTTATCTAGCAGTTGTATACACGTACCTGTGGAATATAAACCTGTGTGTGCCTGAGTGCTGTGTCTGCCTCTAGATGAATGGGTTATGGCCAATGCACACACACTGCACTCCCCATTGTCCTATTATGGCAAGCCTGCTGATGTCTTCACCTTGAAATACACCTTTGGGGAAGTAGTAGCCCAGTAATCTCTGTGGTGCATCCTATAACTGCATAATGCTGTAGTGTGATGTACTAGGTAGGTAGGAGTTCTAATACTAGATGTGGCAACTGTGTGTGTGTGTGTTTGTCTGCATAGGGATCAATGCTTTTGAGGCCATTCACAGTCACTACAACATCCAGTGCCCTACTTTGGCAGGGCTGCTGATGTCATTCACTTTGAAATACACGTTTGGGGAAATAGTAGCCCAGTAAGTTCTGTGGCATGTGCTATAACTGTGTAATTCTGTAGTGTGATATACTAGTTAGATAGGAGTTCTATTCCCAGACAGGGCAACTGTGTGTGTGTGTGTGTGTGTGTGTGTGTGTGTGTGTGTGTGTGTGTGTGTGTGTGTGTGTGTGTGTGTGTGTGTGTGTGTGTAGAGATCACTTTTTTTTGGCCATTCACAGTCACTATGCACACCTAAAAGTGGAGAACATCGATAACTGTGCAGTAACAGAGACAATATCCAAGGCTCCAGAGAGCACCCCTACAATACCAGGTACAGCTCTCACCACACCTGTTGGCCACCAAACCAGGACCAAAACAATAAAGGTGGAGGAGTGTCCATATTCACCGAGGATATTCACACCACCAGGCTACTTGCCCACCAGAATGTGTCTGAAATACCCCTGGTGCAACTAACAGTAGGTTAGACTGCATTCCAAATTGTATAGCTTGCTACAGATCCCCCACCATGCCCCATGATACCCACTACAGCTTTTGAAACATACTGTGAAATATTATTATGATACAAGCAAACACCCTAATACTGGGTGACTTACACTACCCTGCTATTAACTGGAAAAACTACTTGTGTACCAACACATGTGCCCAACAGTTCTTAGAAGTTATAATTTCCAATGCCCTGAATCAAGTAACCCATAGTCCCACCAGGGTATCAATTATCCTAGACCTGGTCATTACCAACATGGGAAATCAATGCTCCACACCTATGGTCACCCCATTGGTGGTCAGATCTGGCATGAGCTAATCACCCTTAACATCAACATCCCTCCCCCACATCCCAGTAAGGAAACCTCTGTAACACACATCTCCAAAGCCAATGTCATGCTACACATGTCAGACGTGACTAACGTCATGACACCCATACAGATGGGAACTGAAAGGACAACTGCTGAATCATACATGAAGGCACTGTATGAGCACATCAACTCGTGCATGAATTGTGCCATCCAATATAGAACCAAGATGCTCCTCACCAAGAAAAGGAAGGCAGTGTGGTGGCCCCCCTGCAATAAACATACTGTACAACAAAAGGAGGGAACTGTTGCAGAAATGTGGGAATTTTCAGGATGCAAAATACTCCCTTACCAGCTACAGTAAGAAGCAGAGATCCCTCATAACATCCACCAAAGCTAGTTATGAACATAATATAGCCAAAGATGTCAAAGACAACTGCAAGATGTTCCATAACTATGTGATGAATCTAAATGGCAATGCTCAGAACTGCTGTGAGCTACAACAGGATGGTATTAAATACACTGCTCCCAGGGATATTGCCAATATCCTGACAGATCAATTCAGTACCAACTGCACCCCCCTCCCAAACCCCAAAGGGCCCATCTCAACACAGAAAGATTGCCAGATTCTGGTAATAATGGCCACATAGGTAAAAACCACACTCTCCAGAGCTATGACAACGGCAACGATGGGACCAGTCAACATCCCGGGCTGTGTACTACATGAGCTACAAGCTGAACTGGCACCTAACCTACATGCCATGTCTAATCATAGCCACACATCAGGCTTCATGCCCACTATGTGGCGCACAGCTACAGTTATCCCAGTCCACAAGGGGTGATCCACCTTGGATCCTGGGAACTACAGCCCCAGCAGTATGATATGGCTGATCTGCAAGTCCATGGAATATATTATCATGGAAATTAAAACAAAGACATTGGCAACCTGCAAACATTAGACCCTAACCAGGTTGGGTTTTGTGAAGGGCCGGTCATGTCACCTCAACCTGAATGACAACTGTGAATCCATCTCCAGAGCTGTGGATGAGGGTAAGGTGGTTCACACAGCCTATCTAGACCTCGCCAAGGCTTTTGACACCATCCCCCAGTCTGGAATCATTGATAAATGTATCAAGCTGGCCATTAATTCCTATGTCACCCGATGGGCTGCCAACTGCTGTATTGACAGAACCACAATGTAAATGTAGGTGACACTAACCCCAGACTGAGACAAGTGACATTTGGAGTACCTTAGGGTTCAGTCCTGCACCGCTGTTGTTTGGCCTCTACTGCTCTGAAGTACAGTCCAACAGTAAGGGACACTGGTAAACAAAGGTCGCAGATGACTGCATACTGGGAGCCAATATTGAATCCCCACATGTTGTGGATATTCTACAGAAGTGCCTTACAGAAAGACACACTTGGTGCCTGAGCCATGGCCTCAAGATCAATGCCAAGAAATATATAGTTATCCCCTTTGGGAAGGGACATGTACCTGTGAAGTACCACATAGGTGGCAGTACACTAAACACCTAAAGTGTGATAACAGACTTAGGGACTCAGGTGGACAGTGGTCTCACCTTTGATAACCACATCGCCACAACAGTCAGGAAACCCACCTATGTGGCACACCTCCCACTAAGGGCTTTACATCCAGGAAAAGGAGGACATTGTCCCACTGTAGTTATCTCTCAGTAGACCCAGTACAGACTACAACTGCCCATTACATATGTACCACACAAGACATCTGCAACAACTATAGAGGCTGCAGACATACCTCACGAAATGAATGACATGCCTAAACCAGATGCCCTATGCTGACCATCTGAAAATCATCCATCTATACTCTGTCACATATTGTGTTCTCAGAGGTGATCTCTGCTTAACATACCATGCCATGTCAAACCCACAGCTGTTGGACATGCTACACTTAAAGAATTCCAAACCCTCACAGCCACATGCTCCAGAGATCCAAATCTTGTCATCACAATGAACAATACATGCTGGAGGGATGTGTTCCTGACCCAGGGACTCCACAGACTCTGAAATAGACTGCCCATGCATGTCAAGCAGAGTGCCTCTTTGGCCCTCTTCAAAAGGAACCTGGATGATTGGATGGGAGATAGGAATTTGACCCCGGGGATCATATCAGCTGCCCTGCTAGACAGGGGTCCAGGGAAGTAAATATTGTGGGAATACATATCCAGGGAATTGTCATGTCTAGGCATGTAAAGGCCCTAGGGCCGATAGCCTAGTATCAACCTATGAACCTATGAACTACACATTCCCTTGCCCAACCTTGGCAAGGTTGCTGATGTCATTCACTTTGAAATACACCTTTGGGGAAGGAGTTGCCTAGTAATCTTTGTGGCATGTCCTATAACTGCACAATGCTGTAGTGTGATGTACTACTTAGGTAGGAGTTATATTCCCAGACATGGCAAGTGGAAAGGTTTATGTGTGTGTTTGTTTGTCTGTGTAGGAAGCAATGATTTTGAGGCCATTCACAGTCACTACAACCTCCATTGCCCTACTTTGGCAAGCCTGCTGATGTCATTCACTTTGAAATACACCTTTGGGGAAGAAGTAGCCCAGTAATCTCCATGGTGCATCCTATAACTGCACAATGCTGTAGTATGATATACAAGTTAGGTAGGAGTTCTATTCCCAGACATGGCAAGTGTAAACATTTGTGTGTTTGTTTGTCTGTGTAGGGAACAATGCTTTTAAGGCCATTCACAGTCACTACAACCTCCATTGCCCTACTTTGGCAAGCCTGCTGATGTCATTCACTTTGAATTACACCTTTGGGGAAAGAGCAGCCCAGTAATCTCCGTGGTGCATGCTATAACTGCATAATGCTGTAGTGTGATGTACTAGTTAGGTAGGAGTTCTAATCACAGACATGGCAATTGTGAGACTTGGTGTGTGGGTGTGTGTTTGTCATTCATATCCTGTGTGGTGGTAGCTGTGAGTGTGTAACAACTGGACTCATTGTGGAGCGGAGCGGGTTTTGCAAATTTGTTATATGGTGAGGCTATTATATGTCATTACGTCCATCTTACAAGGATAACAGATGTCAAGCAGCATAGAGGCTGGGGTAGACAATCCATACCCCTACATGTGACATCAAGGCCTGGAGAACAATATAGGCAACCCTTGTATTACCCAGAGAACACGCTCAGCCCATGCCTCATACTGTTAACAAAAAAAAAACAAACAAAAAGAAGCATAAAAGTATAGTTCTATTTAAAAAAATGTGTGTGTGTGTGTGTGTGTGTGTGTGTGTGTGTGTGTGTGTGTGCACACACACACACACACACACACACACACACACACACACACACACACACACACACACACACACACACACAAAATCACACACACACATATATATATATATATATATATATATATATATATATATATATATATATATATATATATATATATATATATATATATATATATATATATATATATATATATATATATATGTGTAGGTTTACTATCAAAATATTTATAGCCCTAACCATGAATGTTCACATCCCCAAACCAGAACAACAGAAATTGTCAAGCTGACTGCTCAGTATGCTGATTCATTCAGAAGGCAAGAATCTACATTCAACAGTTACTGGACAGCTCACCACCCCAAAAATACACCGGGGTGAAGGCATACGTATTACTACTATTTTCCAGGGGGGCAAGCCCCCATGCACCCCCCACAACCCCTGCTATTTATATATTCTAACTCCAAGATCAGACTATAGTGAGGAAAAGTGTAATTTTCCTGAGCTCCACTGTAGTGCGATCCAAATCAAAACACAGATGCTCAAAACTGCGAACACAAGCTACATGTCGATGTTTCAGAGTTGACAGGACTTGCAGTCGCAGTTGTGCCTTTTTCCACCTTTCTGTTCGATGTTATGACAGATGGTAAGGTGAATTTAATTATTTTGATAGTAAACCATACATACATATATATATATATATATATATATATATATATATGTGTGTGTGTGTGTGTGTGTGTGTGCATTTCATCAAATGCTGTTGAATTGCACGTGACTCCTAGAGCAATCTGATGAACAGTCACAGCCATGAACAGAATTTATTGGGCAAGTGAACATGGCAGTAAATTTCTAGCCATTTTTCCACAATCACAGAGACATCCCATAATTTAGATTCACCAATCCACCTACCCATATGTCTTTGGGATGCCTGTGCTATCTAAAAATCAGGTAAATCACCTTTCTAAAAAGAGTCTGAAACACATGACCATGTTCAACAAGTAAAATCCATTTTGTAGACTTTGTTTGCGTAAACAAAGTAAAAGTTATTTAATCATTATTTAACATGCAGTATATCATTGTTACCATATTAACAAATATATTGTTCAAGTGACACATGAATTTAAAACATCCTTACAGGAAGACACTTACATTTAGTAATGTTCAGCATCTAAAACAAATACTATAAGAACACTAGGAATACACTTTCTCTCTCTCTGTATATATGTATATATATGAAAAATAAAAACATTTACTAAAATTGTCTTTCAGTATAATAACAATATTCGCACTAGATATGTACACATGTGTAGTCATTTTTGTGCAGAAAACCAATCAGTGAGTTTTATGGAGGCAGGACTAAATAGTTATACCTGGAGAATATCCACACTGACACAAGAAAAACCTCTGATTCACCATGCCACCCACTTGCAAAATATTATATGCAATATATATGTTTTACATAATATTATATGTAATATGTATGCTTTCACGTAACATATATATTATATAGTAATATGTTTAAGCAGGGGAACTCAATAATGTATGGGATGAACATAAAACAGATCTATATTAAAAGACTGAAGAGGTGTTTCATCGAACACATCTTGGTTGAGACATAAAGAACGAATGCAATAAAGTGTGAATGCTCAAAACGACGATTTCTTTCCCTGGGAAAGATATCGCTAGCACAAATACACACATATACATACACACACACACACACACACACACACACACACACACACACACTTTCAAACATAACAACGTGGGGGGGCTTCACCCCCCCACAACTCCCAATGTGGGGGACTGTTCCCCCCACCCCCAACTAAATATATCAACTCCAAGATTGCACTACAGTGAGGAAAGGGGCAAACACACGGGGATGGCCAAACAATTTATTTCCCAGGGAAAGAAATTGTTGTTTTGAGCGTTTGCTCTTTAGTGCATTCTTTCTTTATGTGTTCGATGAATCACCTCTTCGGTCTTTTAATATAGACCCCATAAAACAGTTCTCATAAGGAATGGGAAAATTCAGGCTTCTTATTTCATAGGATCAGTTACCTTAGAATTTGGTATTGGTTAGACATACTGCATAAGCCAAGCAGTCACTATCAACCATAAATTTGTTTGTTTCTTTGTTTCTCTCAATAGTACAGAAATTAAAAAAACAGTTCTGACATCCTAATATTACACTGTTGATGTTTTTCATTGATCCTATCTCAGTAAGAAATAGTGGCAGTTCCTTACTTGCCTTTTTCAGTTATACTGGATGCCCACATTAACCAAATCGGTGAGTCATACCTTTTAACTAATTTTGGTTATGATTTGACTGTCTGTTTTCATCCATTGCCGCTTATTTGTCATGGAAAATTTTCTGCTAAAATGTTCTGTGACGTTAGATCAAATTCAAATTTACAGTATAACTAGACTGCTATCAATTATTTTTCAACCAATTAACTCCAAGGTATATGTCATGTCCCTCATATGGAATGTCCCTGTCTCTTAGTATGTCTTCAGTAAAGCACCCCATCTTCATTTTATTGAGAAACACATGAGAGGTAAAGCACACTTACACAAATAACAGCACTGAGATTCTGATGCCTTTTCATCTGCTCAGAACTGCAGAGACTACAGAATGAATTCATCTCTCTGCTTTCTAAGGGGATGCAAACATCAGAATCTATGCATGCATGTCAGGAAAATGTAAAGCAACGGCATGAGGCAAACTGCATTCTAGCGATAGACCCCAAGGCTGAGGGATTTGACGGGTGGCTGCAACATTCTCAAAATAATCTCTTTTCACAGCTGGCTGTTATCAGAGAGGAGAAAATAAAAAGCTCAGGGGAATTCAGCAGCTGGGATTCAAGAGTTCAGTGTGTGTGAAAAAAAGTGATTGTTCAGTCATGTATGACTGAGTCAGAAGGAGTATCAGGCATTACAGAAGTTGAGTTTCAGTACCACCCCCCAAAGCTAAATGCAGAATGTGCAGAATCGTTGTTTAAGGTTTATTTCTTATCTTATTTTCACATCCCGAACAGCTTGCTTTTCTTCCACTGGCATACTGTGCTATCAGCAGTAAATGCCTTCATTTAATTTAAGTCTTGATCCATTTTTCTTATATGAAAGGCTAAAATGTCTTGCCTTTTGTCCCTTTAAAAACTATATTCCCTCAGGAGCTTTCACTTTTCTTGTTTAGTTATTAGAAAACTAGAAAAAAACATAAAGACAAACAGAGACAGAGCTTATTTTGAGGCTATATTATTTAAAGACCTGGACTTGAGGAAGGGAAAAAAATGATGGAATAAAAGACATCAATGCAATGTTTTTTATTATTGAATAATAAACAAATACAAACTAAATTTCAAGTGTGAGTGAACAGTCTAGAACAATGAACATTTATTATAACTGCCAAAAGGTGGCTATACACCAAGACAAATTGACAGCAAAAATAGAGCATAGAAAGGTTCAAATTATAGTTGCTTTAAAACCCAGAGAGTGGTCTGGCTATGCATGCAGCAGGGCTCCCTTGAACAATGAAATGGTAGAAGTACCCTAGGTTGAGAGACAAGTTTTTTTATTCATCTTTAAGAAAATTTGGATAGCCAGAAAACAGATGATGCAGAAATTTATTTCTGAGTTAATAGATTTATAGCAGGGTAAACGGACGAGCTAAAGAAAGGAGGTGTAAAAGAGTTGTGAAATTTGCTGGTAAACTTTCTGAACATACATTTGTAGATAATGCAGTACAACAAGGACCAGTACGAGGCCCTTTTCTTTTTGACATTTGTTTTGCAGACTTGCAAGCCAATATCCTGAAAGTGCAGTTGACCAAATTTACTGATGGCTGCAGGCTCAACAGCTGGGCATTGTTATCCACTTATCTGTTGATACTAAACAGCTTTGGCAAGAGTTGGAATATGGATATAACCAGTATATTGAAATTGGTGTCAAACTAAATGCAGAAAAGTGCAATATAATAGCATTCAGAAGAGAAGATGGTTCCACCTCATGTATTATACATGGTACTCCTCTTTAGAAAGATACTGTTATAAATGGTCTGGGTACTCATGTGGACAACTTTGTCATTCGATCATTATGTTTCCATCATAGTCAGAAATGTCCCAGTTAATTTCAGGGGAATATTTTCAAGATCTATAGAAGTCATCATTCCATTTTACTTCTCCATTATCAGATCCATCATTGGATACAGTACCCATTGTAATATGTATAAATCTAAGCCAATCTTTCAGCTAGAAAGGCTGTAATGATTTCTAACCAGTATTAAAGGATTACCCTATACATGCATACCTCACTGGGTGCACAGTAGCAAGGGGTACCTAGGTCACGCCCACCACCCAGCAGTCTCGGACTGTAATTTTTTTTTTTTACATTTTTTCAGGGGGGCTGCATCCCCTTGCACCCACACACCTCCTGCAAATTAAATATACCAACTCTGGGATCACACTAAATTGAGGAAAAAGCACACACCCACAGCATGCCCACTTCTGCGTGAACTAGTCAGTGAGGTACGCATGTACAGGATCACCTACTAAAGGCTTTAAATACTTCAATTATACAAATAGATTAGCAGAACTTTCAGTATACTCATGCCTTGCTTTTCAAGCTACAGAAGACCTAACCCTATTTCACCTCTTATTTCTTCACAAAACCGCTGTGTCTACAAATACCCATACTAGGGTAAATCTATACTAACGGATAAAGACGAATTGCAGGATGGATAGGTTCCTAACTCTGTATATTTCCACCCTATGACTTTAGTTACTAGTATAGGCCAAACAAACTACTGCTTTGGCTACCTTTAATTTTAGTCTCGATGACTGTATGGACAGACGCAAATTCACACCAGAGTTATCATGTACAGTCCGGTTTACTTTGGGAGGCAAGCACTGTTACATGCTAGAACAGGTGGCAAGACCTTTTAAGTATATCGATTTAAACATGAATATGGCTAGGCATCTTATTATCCCCATCATTGTTTTCTTAGTATTATTGGGGGGGGGGGGGGTAAATAAAGGAATAATAGAAAGAAATAGAAGATTTATTCCTTGTATACCGAGATAACCGTACCACTTTGCCTTACAGGTTTCACAGTCACATCAGGGTGGATTTTCTTATTCCTCATGCTTATTAAAATTACTTCACCTCTTATATCTGCTTTTTTGTAAGTAAACATTTTCTAAAACTGACATTTTCTGAAAATATAAGACTATCTGGCAAAAAAAAATGCTGCCATTCAGTTTCCTGTCAATAGAAGCATTGTCAGTTGGTTGCCAACAAAGCAATCTTTTGTGGGAGCAAGATCCTTGCACCATAAATGCAGGAGTGTCTTCCTTCTGCATTCCCAGAATTTATTATTCTAACCAAATTTGCTGCATGGTTGGGAAAGTGAAAATTCTGACTACAACATCCTTGTTCATTAGTGGACAGAGATGGTCTTGTTTTAATACTAACATCTACTGGAGAAGAGGTACATAGCATGTAAACTGTGGGTTGAGGATTGTACTTGGCTCTGTTTTTGTGATACACACACACACACACACACACACACACACACACATATATATATATATATATATATATATATATATATATTTGTGTTTGTGCGTGTATGGCACATTGCTATTGCTATGATCGTGACTCAGAGTGCATTCCATGCTGATGTGTGTGTTTAATATCAAAGTCTTTATTTATTTTATTTTATTTATTTAGTTTGTTAACCGGGTAGTGTCCGGCTGGGCAAGAAGCCCGTTTTCAGCTGAGACCCGGGGAGAAAAGCTCCATGGTAGCTTACAGATAGCATTTACAAATGACATATACAAGTTACAATAATTATAGCACATAAAGGAATACAAAAAAAACAAGTTCTTACTGTAGTGTTAAAATCAGGAGTAACAAAGTTAGACATATTAAAGATATTTAGAAAATTATAAGCAATTGTCAAACATTTCAAACAATATCAGTTTTCCATACATCATTCTTTTCAACCATTCGTTTGGAAGAAATGATTCAAAAAAGCCAGGTGATACTGAGAAAGGAAGGGAGGAGGAGGATATAGACATTTGCAGGAAGAGGTGTTTAGCCTGGGCTTGTACAGGAGCAGAGCCTATGTTTAGAGAAGTATTCATTTAGGGTTTGTTTAAATGCTAGTGTGTTATTGATGGTGAGACTATGCTGGGGAAGAGAGTTCTAGTGCTTGGCTATGGTATGGCAGAAAAGGGAGATGCCATAGGTGTTTTGGGCTTTACTAACTTTTAACAATATTTTGTCAGCAGATCTAAGGGGTATTAGGTTACTATAAAGTTGGACTAGATCTGATAGGGCTGGGCAGTTATCAGGTTTGTATATGACTGTGTGGGCGGTTACTAGCTAAGTCAGGAGATGAGGGAGCTCTAGCCAGTTTAGCTGCATTAATGCAGTACAGTGGTGAGATCTTTGAGACTGATTTGTAGCGAATTTGGCAGTTTTGTTATAACAGGATTCAAGGCTATTTAGGTCAGATTTGCGAAGGGTGGTAAATATTTGAGAGCAATATAGAAGGGAAGATAATAGATGGGTTCAAGCAGTTGTGAGTTGGGCTTGGTCAGTGAGAAATGGTTTTGCACTGTAGAGTGAACCCAGTTTGGTATGCACCTTTTTAATGGTTAGAGCAAGGTGTTTACCAAACCTTAGTCCGCTATCGATTGTAACACCAAGAACTTTTGTATGTTCTACTGGCTCTATTATAGTGCCATTGGAAGAGGAAGTATAGATGGAGAGGTGGATTGTTAGATGTTGGGTTTTGGTGGAAGACCATAAACTTGTTTTTTGGGGAGTCAAGTATATATTGATGGAGAGTTAGATAATTTTCTATACTGTGGAGGGCTTCTTGAATTTTTTCTTGAAGTTCTTTAATAGTGGGGGCGGAACAGATCAGGGAAGTGTCATCAACATTTTGTACAACTGAGGCTGGGTTAGCTGCAGTATGAAGGTCATTAGTAAAGATAGTGAACAGCGGACCAAGGATTGAGACTTGGGGGACCCCGACACTTACTGGGAGCTGACAGGAGAGTTTAATTTTCCCATAGAGTGGCTTGTTTTCTGTCAGTCAGGTAGCTATGAAACCATTTTAGGTTTCAGAGCTGGAGTGGTAGTTGGCTAGTTTGTTTAGATGTATTTGATGTGACACAGTGTCAAATGCTTTTGACATGTCTAGGAAGGTAGCAGATACTAGTTGTTTTTTTTTTGTTTTTAAGCTGGTATATAGTGTCAGTAAAGCTGATGAGAGCTGTACTGGTACTATGCTTGGCCTGGAAGCTGTGTTGTGTTTTTGCTAGTAGATTATTGGTCAGGAAATGGTCTAATATCTGTTTATGTACACATTTTTCTAAGATTCTGGCAAGTGGGGCCGAAATGGCTATGGGTCTGTAGTTGGATATGTCAGTTGAGTGGCCATCTTTATGTAAGGGTATAATGTGAGATATTTTCCAGATGGATGGTACATATTGTTCAGAGATAGAGCGGTTGATTAGAATAGATATAGGGTAAGCTATGGAAGAAGCAGCTAGTTGAAGAAAGTCACCAAGTAACTGGTCAGCGGCTAGTGTGCATGGCTTTAATTTAAAGTCTTCCTTTAAAATGTCTGATCCCTCATATCTCCAAAGAAATTACAGAAATAGTTGACATACAACCAGCACTTTTCATTTTTTTTTTTTTTACTTTTGCATCACTTTGGTCATCAGCCTATATCCTACAATCCTCACATCTTCCAAGCTAGAGTGATGTGTTTCCTCCCAGATTGTGAACACCTGGTGAGGGAAGCTATTTAGTTTTAGGACTGAATCCCTCAATCTGGTGTTAACTCCCTCAGTGGTGTGTTCCAGGTATATAGTTTCGAATAGAACCAAATCAGACATTACCTTCTACACTGCGCAGAGGTAACCTATAAGAAGCAGAATGAAATGATAATTCCTGGAGTTTTTTGTAATAGTTTAATTTTTCCAGATTTGTAATTTTTCTAGAAAGGAATCTTAAGTTTTCAAGCTGCGTCATGTATCTTCATATGGTAAAGAATGTAGCATTGTTTGCAGTAATAGGTCAAATCTATGAAGTACAAAGTGATGCAATGATCTGTCTTGAGTTACTAGGCATGCCCTTTAGAATTAGACCAAAATTTGGTTTTGACATAACAAATACATACTGATCAAAGTGTAAGTTGTCTACCATTGTTCCTAGGTCTTTGGACACAACCTAGATTTATTTTTAAAAGAAATAAAAATCTGAAAGATATTTTGTGTCAAGAACCTATGTATTTAAAAAATTCAGGCATTAAGAAGAAGGGAACTTATCCATGCCTACATCGTAAAGCCTGTAAGCACATTTCACAAGGAAACTGTTTTATACACCCCAGGACCAACAAGAAGTACTTTTTGAATATGTTTGCTGACTGTAACACACAAAATGTTGTATATATTGCGAACTGTCAACAGTGTACTGCATATTATGTAGGAAAAACAAATTGCAGACTTAAAGATAGACATTTTAAGCATCTATCAGATATAAGGTTAAGAAAAGAACACAATGCACTGTACAAGCATATAGAATTGCATAGTGATCATGTATTTGCCTTTATGCTTATATGTGTTGTAAATGGAAGTCAAAGAATGGGTGATTTGAATAATGAAACTGAATACAAAGAGATGCGATCTGACAAAGTCCCAGGATTAAATGATGTCCCCTCTTTAAAAGGAACCTTGATGATTGGATGGGAGATAGGTAGTTCACCCCGGGGATCACATCATTTACCCTGCTAGACAGGAGTCTAGTGAAGTAAATACTGTGAGAAGAAATAGCCAGGGAATTGTTATGGCTAGGCTTGTATAGGCCCTAGAGCCGATAGCCTAGTACCAACCTATGAACCTATGAACCTATTTAATTGTGAAACTAGAATGTTTCTAGATGTTGGGTATGATTTGTAATGCTCCTATATTATGGTAATATGTAGCTGATTAAATGGAAAAAAGACTTATATTTTGTGTATTCAGTGCAGCTAAGGACATTATCAGATTATGGCAATAAGTGGCTCTAGTGCTGTGGAAGTTCCCATTCCTAGTAACAATATCAACAGAGAAGGAGAATCACTATGGCCAGGGGTTGCTACACCGATGGTTTGTAAATGGTTCTGGTTCTATAATTTATGTAGTTAGGATCAGCCTTTATTCATTAGTGTAGTGTCTGTGAAATTTGCACAGTTATAATAGATAAAAAACAACCAAGTAGATAAAGGCTGCCTTAAACCAAATAATAAATCCAAGTTAAAAAAGAGAGCAAGGCAGCCAAACATGGCTTAAAATCATTAATTTATTAAAACAGAGGTAAGCGCTTTCGTACAGATACACTGCACTTCATCAGACCATAAAATAAAAAACCACAAACCGGCAATTAAAATAAGACACTC